>NC_054474.1:20036224-20038724 GCF_017639515.1 Carcharodon carcharias
ACCATTTAGTGTGTGTGTGTGCGTGTGTGTGTGTGTGCGACCATTTAGTGTTTGTGTGTCTGTGTAACGATTTAGTGTGTGTGTGTGTGTGTGTGTGTGTGTGTGTGACTATTTAGTGTGTGGGTGTGTGTGTGACTATTTAGTTTGGGTGTGTGTGGGTGACCATTTAGTGTGGGTGTGTGTGTGTGACCATTCAGTGTGAGTGTGTGTGTGTGTGACCATTTAGTTTGGGTGTGTGTGTGACCGTTTAGTTTGGGTGTGTGTGTGTGACCATTTAGTGTGGGTGTGTGTGGGTGACCATTTAGTGTTTGTGTGTGTGTGTGTGTGACTATTTAGTGTGTGCGTGTGTGTGTGTGTCTGACCATTTAGTGTGTGTGTGTGTGTGACAATTTAGTGTGTGGGTGTGTGTGTGTGTGTGACCATTTAGTGTGTGTGTGTGTGTGTGTGTGACTATTTAGTGTGTGGGTGTATGTGTGACCAATTAGTGTGTGTGTGTGTGTCTGTGTGTGTGACCATTTAGTGTGGGTGTGTGTGTGTGACCATTTAGTGTGGGTGTGTGTGTGTGACCATTTATTGTGGGTATGTGTGGGTGACCATTTAGCGTCTGTGTGTGTGTGTGTGTGTGTGTGTGTGTTGTTGTGTGTGTGTGTGTGTGTGTGTGAGTGACCATTTAGTGTGTGTGTGTGACCATTTAGTGTGGGTGTGTGTGGGTGACCATTTAGTGTTTGTGTGTGTGTGTGTGTGTGTGTGACTATTTAGTGTGTGTGTGTGTGTGTGTCTGACCATTTAGTGTGTGTGTGTGTGTGACAATTTAGTGTGTGGGTGTGTGTGTGTGTGTGACTATTTAGTGTGTGGGTGTGTGTGTGTGTGACTATTTAGTGTGTGGGTGTATGTGTGACCATTTAGTGTGTGTGTGTGTGTGTGTCTGTGTGTGTGACCATTTAGTGTGGGTGTGTGTGTGTGACCATTTAGTGTGGGTGTGTGTGGGTGACCATTTAGTGTGAGTGTGTCTGTGTGTGACCATTTAGTGTGGGTGTGTGTGTGACCATTTAGTGTGGGTGTGTGTTTGTGACCATTTAGTGTGTGTGTGTGTGTGTGACCATTTAGTGTGTGAGTGGGTCTCCATTTAGTGTGGGTTTGTGTGTGTGACCATTTAGTGTGTGTGTGTGTGTGAACATTTAGTGTGTGTGTGGGTGACCATTTAGTGTGAGTGCGTGTGTTTGTGACCATTTAGTGTTTGTATGTGTGTGACCATTTAGTGTGTTTGTGTGTGACCATTTAGTGTGTGTGTGTGTGACCATTTAGTGTGTTTGTGTGTGACCATTTAGTGTGTGTGTGTGTAACCATTTAGTGTGTGTGTGTATGTGTGTGACCATTCAGTGTGTGTGTGTGACCATTTAGTGTGTGTGTGGGTGACCATTTAGTGCTTGTGTGTGAACATTTAGTGTGTGTGTGGGGGACCATATAGTGTGTGTGTGTGACCATTTAGTGTATGGGTGTGTGTGTGTGTGACCATTTAGTGTGTGTGTGTGTGTTTGTGTGTGACTATTTAGTGTGTGGGCGTATGTGTGACCGTTTAGTGTGTGTGTGTGTGTGTGTGTGACCATTTAGTGTGGGTGTGTGTGGGTGACCATTTAGTGTGAGTGTGTGTGTGACCATTTAGGGTGGGTGTGTGTGTGACCATTTAGTGTGGGTGTGTGTGTGTGACCATTTAGTGTGGGTGTGTGTGTGTGACCATTTATTGTGGATGTGTGTGGGTGACCATTTACCGTGTGTGTGTGTGTGTGTGTGTGTGTTTGTGTGTGTGTGTGTGTGTGACCATTTAGTGTGGGTATGTGTGTGTGTGACCGTTTAGTGTGGGTGTGCGTGTGTGTGTGACCATTTAGTGTGTTTGTGTGTGTGTGTCCATTTAGTGCGTGTGTGTGTGACCATTTAGTGTGTGTGTGTGTGTGACCATTTAGTGTGGGTGTGTGTGTGACCATTTAGTGTAGGTGTGTGTGTGGGAGTTTGACCATTTAGTGTGTGTGTGTGTGTGCGTTACCATTTAGTCTGTTTGTGTGTATGACCATTTAGTGTGCCTCTTTTTGACCATTTAGTGTGAGTGTGTGTTTGTGTGTGTGTGTGTGTGTGTGTGTGTGTGTGACTAATTAGTGTCTGGGTGTGTGTGTGACCATTTAGTGTGTGTGTGTGTGTGTGTGTGTGTGACCATTTAGTGTGCGTTTGTGTGTGACCATTTAGTGTGGGTGTGTGTGGGTGACCATTTAGTGTGGGTGCGTGTGTGTGACCATTTAGTGTGAGTGTGTGTGTGTGTGTGTGTGTGACCATTTAGTGTGGGTGTGTGTGTGACCATTTATCGTGTGTGTGTGTGTGTGTGTGTGTGTGTGTGTGTGACCATTTAGTGTGGGTGTGTGTGGGTGACCATTTAGTGTGGGTGTGTGTGTGTGACCATTTAGTGTGAGTGTGTGTGTGTGTGACCATTTAGTGTGGGTGTGTGAGTGAC
>NC_054474.1:20043724-20051224 GCF_017639515.1 Carcharodon carcharias
TGTGTGTGTGTGTGTGTGTGTGTTGTTGTGTGTGTGTGTGTGTGTGTGTGTGAGTGACCATTTAGTGTGTGTGTGTGACCATTTAGTGTGGGTGTGTGTGGGTGACCATTTAGTGTTTGTGTGTGTGTGTGTGTGTGTGTGACTATTTAGTGTGTGTGTGTGTGTGTGTCTGACCATTTAGTGTGTGTGTGTGTGTGACAATTTAGTGTGTGGGTGTGTGTGTGTGTGTGACTATTTAGTGTGTGGGTGTGTGTGTGTGTGACTATTTAGTGTGTGGGTGTATGTGTGACCATTTAGTGTGTGTGTGTGTGTGTGTCTGTGTGTGTGACCATTTAGTGTGGGTGTGTGTGTGTGACCATTTAGTGTGGGTGTGTGTGGGTGACCATTTAGTGTGAGTGTGTCTGTGTGTGACCATTTAGTGTGGGTGTGTGTGTGACCATTTAGTGTGGGTGTGTGTTGGTGACCATTTAGTGTGTGTGTGTGTGTGTGACCATTTAGTGTGTGAGTGGGTCTCCATTTAGTGTGGGTTTGTGTGTGTGACCATTTAGTGTGTGTGTGTGTGTGAACATTTAGTGTGTGTGTGGGTGACCATTTAGTGTGAGTGCGTGTGTTTGTGACCATTTAGTGTTTGTATGTGTGTGACCATTTAGTGTGTGGGTGTGTGACCATTTAGTGTGTGTGTGTGTGACCATTTAGTGTGTTTGTGTGTGACCATTTAGTGTGTGTGTGTGTAACCATTTAGTGTGTGTGTGTATGTGTGTGACCATTCAGTGTGTGTGTGTGACCATTTAGTGTGTGTGTGGGTGACCATTTAGTGCTTGTGTGTGAACATTTAGTGTGTGTGTGGGGGACCATATAGTGTGTGTGTGTGACCATTTAGTGTATGGGTGTGTGTGTGTGTGACCATTTAGTGTGTGTGTGTGTGTTTGTGTGTGACTATTTAGTGTGTGGGCGTATGTGTGACCGTTTAGTGTGTGTGTGTGTGTGTGTGTGACCATTTAGTGTGGGTGTGTGTGGGTGACCATTTAGTGTGAGTGTGTGTGTGACCATTTAGGGTGGGTGTGTGTGTGACCATTTAGTGTGGGTGTGTGTGTGTGACCATTTAGTGTGGGTGTGTGTGTGTGACCATTTATTGTGGATGTGTGTGGGTGACCATTTACCGTGTGTGTGTGTGTGTGTGTGTGTGTTTGTGTGTGTGTGTGTGTGTGACCATTTAGTGTGGGTATGTGTGTGTGTGACCGTTTAGTGTGGGTGTGCGTGTGTGTGTGACCATTTAGTGTGTTTGTGTGTGTGTGTCCATTTAGTGCGTGTGTGTGTGACCATTTAGTGTGTGTGTGTGTGTGACCATTTAGTGTGGGTGTGTGTGTGACCATTTAGTGTAGGTGTGTGTGTGGGAGTTTGACCATTTAGTGTGTGTGTGTGTGTGCGTTACCATTTAGTCTGTTTGTGTGTATGACCATTTAGTGTGCCTCTTTTTGACCATTTAGTGTGAGTGTGTGTTTGTGTGTGTGTGTGTGTGTGTGTGTGTGTGTGACTAATTAGTGTCTGGGTGTGTGTGTGACCATTTAGTGTGTGTGTGTGTGTGTGTGTGTGTGACCATTTAGTGTGCGTTTGTGTGTGACCATTTAGTGTGGGTGTGTGTGGGTGACCATTTAGTGTGGGTGCGTGTGTGTGACCATTTAGTGTGAGTGTGTGTGTGTGTGTGTGTGTGACCATTTAGTGTGGGTGTGTGTGTGACCATTTATCGTGTGTGTGTGTGTGTGTGTGTGTGTGTGTGTGTGACCATTTAGTGTGGGTGTGTGTGGGTGACCATTTAGTGTGGGTGTGTGTGTGTGACCATTTAGTGTGAGTGTGTGTGTGTGTGACCATTTAGTGTGGGTGTGTGAGTGACCATTTAGTGTAGGTGTGTGTTTGTGACTATTTAGTGTGTGTGTGTGTGTGGGTGACCATTTAGTGTTTGTGTGTGTGTGTGTGTGTGTGTGTGTGTGTGACTATTTAGAGTGTGTGTGTGTGTGTGTGTGACCATTTAGTGTGTGTGTGTGTGACAATTTAGTGTGTGGGTGTGGGTGTGTGTGTGTGTGAACATTTTGTGTGTGTGTGTGTGACTATTTAGTGTGTGGGTGTATGTGTGACCATTTAGTGTGTGTGTGTGTGTGTGTGTGACCATTTAGTGTGGGTGTGTGTGTGTGACCATTTAGTGTGGGTGTGTGTGGGTGACCATTTAGTGTGGGTGTGTGTGGGTGACCTTTTAGTGTGAGTGGGTATGTGAGGTGACCATTTAGCGTCTGTGTGTGTGTGTGTGTGTGTTTGTGTTGTTGTGTGTGTGTGTGTGTGTGTGTGTGTGTGTGTGACTATTTAGTGTGTGTGTGTGTATGTGAGTGACCATTTAGTGTGTGTGTGTGACCATTTAGTGTGGGTGTGCGTGTATGTGTGACCGTTTAGTGTGGGTGTGCGTGTGTGTGTGACCATTTAGTGTGTTTGTGTGTGTGTGTCCATTTAGTGCATGTGTATGTGTGTGTGACCATTTAGTGTGTGTGTGTGGCCATTTAGTGTGGGTGTGTGTGTGACCATTTAGTGTGTGTGTGTGTGTGTGTGTGTGACCATTTAGTGTGGGTGTGTGTGGGTGACCATTTAGTGTGGGTGTGTGTGTGTGACCATTTAGTGTGAGTGTGTGTGTGTGTGACCATTTAGTGTGGGTGTGTCTGTGTGACCATTTAGTGTGTGTGTGTGCGTGTGTGTGTGTGTGCGACCATTTAGTGTTTGTGTGTCTGTGTAACGATTTAGTGTGTGTGTGTGTGTGTGTGTGTGTGTGTGTGTGTGTGACTATTTAGTGTGTGGGTGTGTGTGTGACCATTTAGTTTGGGTGTGTGTGGGTGACCATTCAGTGTGAGTGTGTGTGTGTGTGACCATTCAGTGTGAGTGTGTGTGTGTGTGACCATTTAGTTTGGGTGTGTGTGTGTGACCATTTAGTTTGGGTGTGTGTGTGTGACCATTTAGTGTGGGTGTGTGTGGGTGACCATTTAGTGTTTGTGTGTGTGTGTGTGTGTGTGTGTGTGACTATTTAGTGTGTGCGTGTGTGTGTGTCTGACCATTTAGTGTGTGTGTGTGTGTGTGACAATTTAGTGTGTGGGTGTGTGTGTGTGTGTGACCATTTAGTGTGTGTGTGTGTGTGTGTGACTATTTAGTGTGTGTTGGTGTATGTGTGACCATTTAGTGTGTGTGTGTGTGTCTGTGTGTGTGACCATTTAGTGTGGGTGTGTGTGTGTGACCATTTAGTGTGTTTGTGTGTGTGTGACCATTTAGTGTGGGTGTGTGTGGGTGACCATTTAGTGTGAGTTTGTCTGTGTGTGACCATTTAGTGTGGGTGTGTGTGTGACCATTTTGTGTGGGTGTGTGTGTGTGACCATTTATTGTGGGTATGTGTGGGTGACCATTTAGCGTCTGTGTGTGTGTGTGTGTGTGTGTGTGTGTTGTTGTGTGTGTGTGTGTGTGTGAGTGACCATTTAGTGTGTGTGTGTGACCATTTAGTGTGGGTATGTGTGTGTGTGACCGTTTAGTGTGGGTGTGCATGTGTGTGTGACCATTTAGTGTGTTTGTGTGTGTGTGTCCATTTAGTGCTTGTGTGTGTGTGTGACCATTTAGTGTGTGTTTGTGTGTGGCCATTTAGTGTGGGTGTGTGTGTGGCCATTTAGTGTGTGTTTGTGTGTGTGTGACCATTTATTGTGCGTGTGTGACAATTTAGTGTGGGTGTGTGTGTGACCATTTATTGTGTGTGTGTGTGTGTGACCATTTAGTCTGGGTGTGTGTGTGTGTGTGTGTGTGTGTAACCATTTAGTGTGTGTGTGGGTGACCATTTAGTGTGGGTGTGTGTGTGTGACCATTTAGTGTGTGTGTGTGTGTGTGACCATTTAGTGTGTGTGTGTGTGTGTGTGACCATTTAGTGTGTGAGTGGGTCTCCATTTAGTGTGGGTTTGTGTGAGCATTTAGTGTGTGTGTGGGTGACCATTTAGTGTGGGTGCGTGTGTTTGTGACCATTTAGGGTTTGTATGTGTGTGACCATTTAGTGTGTGGGTGTGTGACCATTTAGTGTATGTGTGTGTGACCATTTAGTGTGTTTGTGTGTGACCATTTAGTGTGTGTGTGTGTAACCATTTAGTGTGTGTGTGTATGTGTGTGACCATTCAGTGTGTGCGTGTGACCATTTAGTGTGTGTGTGGGTGACCATTTAGTGTTTGTGTGTGAACATTTAGTGTGTGTGTGGGGGACCATATAGTGTGTGTGTGTGACCATTTAGTGTATGGGTGTGTGTGTGTGTGAACATTTAGTGTGTGTGTGTGTGTTTGTGTGTGACTATTTAGTGTGTGGGCGTATGTGTGAACATTTAGTGTGTGTGTGTGTGTGTGTGACCATTTAGTGTGGGTGTGTGTGGGTGACCATTTAGTGTGAGTGTGTGTGTGACCATTTAGTGTGGATGTGTGTGTGACCATTTAGTGTGGGTGTGTGTGTGTGACCATTTATTGTGGATGTGTGTGGGTGAGCATTTAGTGTGTGTGTGTGTGTGTGTGTGTGTGTTTGTGTGTGTGTGTGTGTGTGTGTGTGACCATTTAGTGTGGGTATGTGTGTGTGTGACCGTGTAGTGTGGGTGTGCGTGTGTGTGTGACCATTTAGTGTGTTTGGGTGTGTGTGTCCATTTAGTGCGTGTGTGTGTGACCAATTAGTGTGTGTGTGTGTGTGACCATTTAGTGTGGGTGTGTGTGTGACCCTTTAGTCTAGGTGTGTGTGTGGGAGTTTGACCATTTAGTGTGTGTGTGTGTGTGTGTTACCATTTAGTCTGTTTGTGTGTATGACCATTTAGTGTGCCTCTTTTTGACCATTTAGTGTGAGTGTGTGTTTGTGTGTGTGTGTGAGTGTGTGTGACTATTTAGTGTCTGGGTGTGTGTGTGACCATTTAGTGTGTGTGTGTGACAATTTAGTGTGCGTGTGTGTGTGACCATTTAGTGTGGGTGTGTGTGGGTGACCATTTAGTGTGGGTGTGTGTGTGTGACCATTTAGTGTGAGTGTGTGTGTGTGTGTGTGTGTGACCATTTAGTGTGGATGTGTGCGTGACCATTTATTGTGTGTGTGTGTGTGTGTGTGTGTGTGTGTGTGTGTGACCATTTAGTGTGGGTGTGTGTGGGTGACCATTTAGTATGGGTGTGTGTGTGTGACCATTTAGTGTGAGTATGTGTGTGTGTGACCATTTAGTGTGGCTGTGTGTGTGTGACCATTTAGTGTGTGTGTGTGTGTGTGTGTGTGTGTGTGTGTGTGTGTGTGTGTGTGACTATTTAGTGTGTGGGTGTGTGTGTGAGCATTTAGTTTGGGTGTGTGTGGGTGACCATTTAGTGTGGGTGTGTGTGTGTGACCATTTAGTGTGAGTGTGTGTGTCTGTGACCATTTAGTGTGGGTGTGTGTGTGACCATTTAGTGTGGATGTGTGTGTGTGACCATTTAGTGTGGGTGTGTGTGGGTGACCATTTATTGTTTGTGTGTGTGTGTGTGTGTGTGTGTGTGTGTGTTTGTGTGTGTGTGTGTGTGTGTGTGTTTGTGTGTGTGTGTGACTATTTAGTGTGTGTGTGTGTGTGTGACCATTTTGAGTGTGTGTGTGACCATTTAGTGTGGGTATGTGTGTGAGTGTGACCATTTAGTGTGTGTATGTGTGTGTGTGACTTTTTAGTGTGGGTGTGTGTGTGTGGGACAATTTAGTGTGTTTGTGTGTGACCATTTAGTGTGTGTGTGTGTGTGTGTGTGTGACCATTTAGTGTGTGTGTGTGTGTGTGTGGGGGACTATTTAGTGTGTGGGTGTATGTGTGACCATTTAGTGTGTGTGTGTGTGTTTGTGTGTGTGGGACCATTTAGTTTGGGTGTGTGTGGGTGACCATTTAGTGTGTGTGTGTGTGACCATTTAGTGTGGGTGTGTGTGTGACCATTTAGTGTGGGTGTGTGTGTGTGTGTTTGTGTGTGTGTGTGTGTGACTATTTAGTGTGTGTGTGTGTGTGGGTGACCATTTAGTGTGTGTGTGTGACCATTTAGTGTGGGTATGTGTGTGTGTGACCATTTAACGTGGGTGTGCGTGTGTGTGTGACCATTTAGTGTGTGTGTGTGACTATTTAGTGTGGGTGTGTGTGTGACCATTTAGTGTGTGTTTGTGTGTGTGTGACCATTTATTGTGTGTGTGTGACAATTTAGTGTGGGTGTGTGTGTGACCATTTATTGTGTGTGTGTGTGTGTGTGTGTGTGTGACCATTTAGTCTGGGGGTGTGTGTGTGTGACCATTTAGTGTGTGTGTGTGTGTGTGTGTGTGTGTGTGTGTGACCATTTAGTGTGGGTGTGTGTGTGACCATTTAGTGTCGGTGAGTGTGTGATCATTTAGTGTGGCTGTGTGTGGGTGACCATTTAATGTGTGTGTGTGTGTGTGTGTGAGACCATTTAGTGTGTGGATGTGTGTGTGGGTGACCATTTAATGTGTGTGTGTGTGTGAGACCATTTAGTGTGTGGGTGTGTGTGTGTGTGTGTGACCATTTAGTGTGTGTGTGTGTGTGTGTGTGTGTGTGACTATTTAGTGTCTGGGTGTGTGTGTGTATGACTATTTAGTGTGTGGGTGTGTGTGTGACCATTTAGTGGGTGTGTGTGTGTGTGTGACCATTTAGTGTGTGTGTGTGTGTGTGTGTGACCATTTAGTGTGGGTGTGTGTGGGTGACCATTTAGTGTTTGTGTGTGTGACCATTTAGTGCGTGTGTGTGTGTGTGACCATTTAGTGTGTGAGTGGGTCTCCATTTAGTGTGGGTGTGTGTTTGTGACCGTTTAGTGTGTGTGTGTGTGAACATTTAGTGTGTGTGTGGGTGACCATTTAGTGTGAGTGCGTGTGTATGTGACCATTTAGTGTGGGTATGTCTGTGACCATTTAGTGTGGGTGTGTGACCATTTAGTGTGTGGGTGTGTGACCATTTAGTGTGTGTGTGTGTAACCATTTAGTGTGTGTGTGTGTGTGTGTGTGTGTGTGACCATTTAGTGTGTGTGTGTGACCATTTAGTGTGTGTGTGGGTGACCATTTAATGTTTGTGTGTGTCCATTTAGTGTGTGTGTGTGTGACCATTTAGTGTGGGTGTGTGTATGACCATTTAGTGTGTGTGTGTGTGTGTGTGTGTGTGTGTGTGTGTGTGTGTGTGACCATTTAGTGTATGTGTGTGTGACCATTTAGTGTGTGTGTGTGTGCGTGTGTGACCATTTGGTATGTGTGTGAGTGTGTGTGTGTGTGTCTGTGTGTGTGTGTGACCATTTAGTGTGTGTGTGTGTGTGTGACCATTTAGTGTGGGTGTGTGTCTGTGTGTGACCATTTAGTGTGTGTGAGTGTGTGTGACCATTTAGTGTGTGTGTGTGTGTGTGTGTGTGTGACCATTTAGTGTGTGTGTGTGTGTGTGTGTGTGTGTGTGACCATTTTGATTGTGTGTGTGTGTGTGACCAT
>NC_054474.1:20056224-20076224 GCF_017639515.1 Carcharodon carcharias
GTGACCATTTATTGTGGGTATGTCTGTGACCATTTAGTGTGGGTGTGTGACCATTTAGTGTGTGGGTGTGTGTGTGTGACCATTTTGTGTGGGTGTGTGTGTGTGACCATTTAGTGTGGGCGTGTGTGTGTGACCATTTAGCGTGAGTGTGTGTGTGTGTGAACATTTGGTGTGGGTGTGTGTGTGACCATTTAGTGTTTGGGTGTGTGTGTGTGTGACCATTTAGTGTGTGTGTGTGTATGTGTGTGTGTGTGTGTGTGACTATTTAGTGTCTGGGTGTGTGTGTGACCATTTAGTGTGTGTGTGTGTGTGTGTGTGACCATTTAGTGTGGGTGTGTGTGTGTGTGTGTGGCCATTTAGTGCGGGTATGCGTGTGTGTGACCATTTAGTGTGGGTGTATGTGTGTGTGTGACTATTTAGTGTGTGGGTGTGTGTGTGACGATTTAGTGTGTGTGTGTGTGTGTGTGACCATTTAGTGTGTGTGTGTGTGTATGTGTGACCATTTAGTGTGGGTTTGTGTGTGTGACCATTTAGTGTGGGTGTGTGTGTGACCATTTAGTGTGTGTGTATGTGTGACCATTTAGTGTGTGTGTGTGTGTGTGTGACTATTTGGTTTGTGGGTGTGTGTGTGACCATTTAGTGTGTGTGTGTGTGACCATTTAGTGTGTGTGTGTGTGTGTGTGTGAGCATTTAGTGTGTGTGTGTGACCATTTGGGTGGGTATGTGTGTGTGTGTGAGTATTTAGCGTGTGTATGTGCGTGTGTGACCGTTTAGTGTGGTTGTACGTGAGTGTGTGACCATTTAGTGTGTTTGTGTGTGTGTGTGTCCATTTAGTGCGTTTGTGTGTGTGTGTGTGTGACCATTTAGTGTGGGTGTGTGTGTGTGACCATTTAGTGTGGGCGTGTGTGTGACCATTTAGTGTGTATTTGTGTGTGTGTGACAATTTATTGTGTGTGTGTGACAATTTAGTGTGGGTGTGTGTGTGACCAATTTGTGTGTGTGTGTGTGTGTGACCATTTAGTGTGTGTGTGTTTGTGACCATTTAGTGTGTGTGTGTATGACCATTTAGTGTGTGTGTGTGTGACCATTGTGTGTGTGTGTGTATGTGTGTGACCATTTAGTGTAGGTGTGTGTGTGGGTGTTGGACCATTTAGTGTGTGTGTGTGTGTGTGTTACCATTTAGTGTGTGTGTGTATGACCATTTAGTGTGGGTGTGTGTAACCATTTAGTGTGTGTGTGTGTGTGTGGGTGTGTGTGTGTGTGTGACTATTTAGTGTCTGGGTGTGTGTGTGACCATTTAGTGTGTGTGTGTGTGTGTGTGTGTGACCATTTAGTGTTGGTGTGTGTGTGACCATTTAGTGTGGGTTTGTTCGGGTGACCATTTAGTGTGGGTTTGTGTGTGTGACCATTTAGTGTGAGTGTGTGTGTGTGTGACCATTTAGTGTGTGTGTGTGTGTGTGTGTGACCATTTAGTGTGTGTGTGTGTGACAATTTAGTGTGTGGGTGTGTGTGTGTGACCATTTAGTGTGTGTGTGTGTGTGTGTGTGTGTGTGTGACTATTTAGTGTGTGGGTGTGTGTGTGACCATTTAGTGTGGGTGTGTGTGTGTGACCATTTATTGTGGGTGTGTATGGGTGACCATTTAGTGTGTATGTGTGTGTGTGTGTGTTTGTGTGTGTGTGTGTGTGTGTGACTATTTAGTGTGTGTGTGTGTGTGACCATTTAGTGTGGGTGTGTGTGTGTGTGTGACTATTTAGTGTGTGTGTGTGTGTGTGTCACCATTTAGTGTGTGTGTGTTTGTGACCATTTAGTGTGTGTGTGTTTGTGACCATTTAGTGTGCGCGTGTGTGTGACCATTTAGTGTGTGTGTGTATGTGTGTGACCATTTAGTGTAGGTGTGTGTGTGGGTGTTGGACCATTTAGTGTGTGTGTGTGTGTGTGTTACCATTTAGTGTGTGTGTGTATGACCATTTAGTGTGGGTGTGTGTAACCATTTAGTGTGTGTGTGTGTGTGTGGGTGTGTGTGTGTGTGTGACTATTTAGTGTCTGGGTGTGTGTGTGACCATTTAGTGTGTGTGTGTGTGTGTGACCATTTAGTGTTGGTGTGTGTGTGACCATTTAGTGTGGGTTTGTGTGGGTGACCATTCAGTGTGGGTTTGTGTGTGTGACCATTTAGTGTGAGTGTGTGTGTGTGTGACCATTTAGTGTGGGTGTGTGTGTGACCATTGTGTGTGTGTGTGTGTGTGTGTGTGTGTGTGTGACCATTTTGTGTGGGTGTTTGTGGGTGACCATTTAGTGTGGGTGTGTGTGTGTGACCATTTAGTGTGAGTGTGTGTGTGTTTGACCATTTAGTGTGGGTGTGTGTGTGACCATTTAGTGTGGGTGTGTGTAGGTGACCGTTTAGTGTGTGTGTGTGTGTGTGTGAGACCATTTAGTTGTGTGGGTGTGTGTGTGTGTGACCATTTAGTGTATGTGTGTGTGTGTGTGACTATTTAGTGTCTCGGTGTGTGTGTGTGTATGACTATTTAGTGTGTGGGAGTGTGTGAGACCATTTAGTGTGTGTGCGTGCGTGTGACCATTTAGTGTTGGTGTGTGTGTGGGTGTGGCCATTTAGTGTGGGTATGTGTGTGTGTGACCATTTAGTGTGGGTGTTTGTGTGTGTGTGACTATTTAGTGTGTGGGTGTGTGTGTGACCATTGAGTGTGTGGGTGTGTGTGTGTGACCATTTAGAGTGTGTGTGTGTGTGTGTGACCATTTAGTGTGGGTGTGTGTGTGTGACCATTTAGTGTGGGTGTGTGTGTGTGACCATTTAGTGTGGGTGTGTGTGTGACAATTTAGTGTGTGTGTGTATGTGACCATTTAGTGTGTGTGTGTGTGTGTGTGACCATTTAGTGTATGTGTGTGTGTGTGTGTGTGTATGACTATTTAGTGTCTGGGTGTGGGTGTGACCATTTAGTGTGTGTGTGTGTGTGTGACCATTTAGTGTGGGTGTGTGTGTGTGTGTGACCATTTTGTGTGGCTATGTGTGTGTGTGACCATTTAGTGTGGGTGTGTGTGTGTGTGTGTGACTATTTAGTGTGTGGGTGTGTGTGTGACCACTTAGTGTGTGTGTGTGTGTGTGTGACCATTTAGTGTGTGTGTGGGTGTGTGTGTGACCATTTAGTGTGGGTGTGTGTGTGTGACCATTTAGTGTGTGTGTGTGTGTGACCATTTAGTGTGTGTGTGTGTGTGACCATTTAGTGTGTGTGTGTGTGTGTGACTATTTAGTTTGTGGGTGTGTGTGTGACCATTTAGTGTCTGTGTGTGTGTGTGTGTGTGTGACCATTTAGTGTGGGTGTGTGTGTGACAATTTAGTGTGTGTGTGTATGTGACCATTTAGTGTGTGTGTGTGTGTGTGTGACCATTTAGTGTGTGTGTGTGTGTGTGTATGACTATTTAGTGTCTGGGTGTGTGTGTGTATGACTATTTAGTGTGTGGGTGTGGGTGTGACCATTTAGTGTGTGTGTGTGTGTGTGACCATTTAGTGTGGGTGTGTGTGTGTGTGTGACCATTTAGTGTGGGTATGTGTGTGTGTGACCATTTAGTGTGGGTGTGTGTGTGTGTGTGTGACTATTTAGTGTGTGGGTGTGTGTGTGACCACTTAGTGTGAGTGTGTGTGTGTGTGACCATTTAGTGTGTGTGTGGGTGTGTGTGTGTGACCATTTAGTGTGGGTGTGTGTGTGTGACCATTTAGTGTGTGTGTGTGTGTGACCATTTAGTGTGTGTGTGTGTGTGTGTGACTATTTAGTTTGTGGGTGTGTGTGTGACCATTTAGTGTCTGTGTGTGTGTGTGTGTGTGTGTGTGACCATTTAGTGTGGGTGTGTGTGGGTGACCATTTAGTGAGTGTGTGTGTGTGTGACCACTTAGTGTGGGTGTGTGTGTGACGATTTAGTGTGTGTGTGTGTGTGTTTGTGTGTGTGTGTGTGTGACTATTTAGTGTGTGTGTGTGTGTGAGCATTTAGTGTGTGTGTGTGACCATTTGTGTGTGTATGTGTGTGTGTGTGAGTATTCAGTGTGTGTATGTGCGTGTGACCGTTTAGTGTGGTTGTGCGTGTGTGTGTGACCATTTAGTGTGTTTGTATGTGTGTGTCCATTTACTGCGTGTGTGTGTGTGTGCCCATTTAGTGTGTGTGTGTGTGTGTGTGTGACCATTTAGTGTGGGCGTGTGTGTGACCATTTAGTGTGTGTTTGTGTGTGTGTGACCATTTATTGTGTGTGTGTGACAATTTAATGTGGGTGTGTGCGGGACCATTTATTGTTTGTGTGTGTGTGTGTGTGTGACCATTTAGTCTGGGTGTGTGTGTGTGTGACCATTTAGTGTGGGTGTGTGTGTGTGTGACCATTTAGTGTGGGTGTGTGTGTGACCATTTAGTGTGTGTGTGTGTGTGTGACCATTTAGTGTGGGTCTGTGTCTGTGTGTGACCATTTAGTGTGTGTGTGTGTGACCATTTAGTGTGTGTGTGTGTGTGTGTGTGTGTGACCATTTAGTGTGGGTGTGTGGGTGTGTGAGTGACCATTTATTGTGTGTGTGTGTGTGTGTGACCATTTAGTGTGTGTGTGTGTGTGTGTGTGTGTGTGACCATTTTGTTTGTGTGTGTTTGTGACCATTTAGAGTGTGTGTGTGTGACCATTTATTGTGTGTGTGTGTGACCATTTAGTGTGGTGTGTGTGTGTGTGTGACCATTTAGTGTGTGTGTGTGTGTGTGTGACCATTTAGTGTAGGTGTGTGTGTGGGTGTTTGACCATTTAGTGTGTGTGTGTGTGTGTGTGTGTGTGTTACCATTTAGTGTGTGTGTGTATGGCCTATTAGTGTGGGTGTGTGTGACCATTTAGTGTGAGTGTGTCTGTGTGTGTGTGTGTGTGTGTGTGTGTGTTTGTGTGTGTGTGTGTGTGACTATTTAGTGTGTGTGTGTGTGTGTGTGAGCATTTAGTGTGTGTGTGTGACCATTTGTGTGTGTATGTATGTGTGTGTGTGTGAGTATTTAGTGTGTGCATGTGCGTGTGACCGTTTAGTGTGGTTGTGCGTGTGTGTGTGACCATTTAGTGTGTTTGTATGTGTGTGTCCATTTAGTGCGTGTGTGTGTGTGTGCCCATTTAGTGTGTGTGTGTGTGTGTGTGTGTGTGTGACCATTTAGTGTGGGCGTGTGTGTGACCATTTAGTGTGTGTTTGTGTGTGTGTGACCATTTATTGTGTGTGTGTGACAATTTAATGTGGGTGTGTGCGGGACCATTTATTGTTTGTGTGTGTGTGTGTGTGACCATTTAGTCTGGGTGTGTGTGTGTGTGACCATTTAGTGTGGGTGTGTGTGTGACCATTTAGTGTGTGTGTGTGTGTGACCATTTAGTGTGGGTCTGTGTCTGTGTGTGACCATTTAGTGTGTGTGTGTGTGACCATTTAGTGTGTGTGTGTGTGTGTGTGTGACCATTTAGTGTGTGTGTGTGTGTGACCATTTAGTGAGGGTGTGTGTGTGTGACCATTTAGTGTGGGTGTGTGTGGGTGAGCATTTAGTGTTTGTGTGTGTGTGTGTGTGTGTGTGTATGTGTGTGTGTGTGACTATTTAGTGTGTGTTTGTGTGGGTGACCATTTAGTGTGTGTGTGACCATTTAGTGTGGGTATGTGTGTGTGTATGACCATTTAGTGTGTGTATGTGTGTGTGACCATTTAGTGTGGGTGTGTGTGTGTGACCATTTAGTGTGTGTGTGTGTGTGTGTGTGACCATTTAGTGTGTGTGTTTGTGTGTGTGTGTGTGTGTGTGTGTGACTATTTAGTGTGTGTGTGTGTGTGTGTGTGTGTGTGACCATTTAGTATGTGTGTGTGACTATGTAGTGTGGGTATGAGTGTGTGTGACCGTTTAGTGTGGGTGTGCGTGTGTGTGTGACCATTTAGTGTGTTTGTGTGTGTGTGTCCATTTAGTGCGTGTGTGTGCGTGTGTGTGTGACCATTTAGTGTGTGTGTGTGACCATTTAGTGTGGGTGCTTGTGTGACCATTTAGTGTGGGTGTGTGTGGGTGACCATTTAGTGTGGGTGTGTGTGTGTGACCATTTAGTGTGAATGTGTGTGTGTGTGACCATTTAGTGTGGGTGTGTGTGTGACCATTTAGTGTGTGTGTCTGTGTGTATGTGTGTGTGACCATTTAGTCTGGGGGTGTGTGTGTGTGTGACCATTTAGTGTGTGTGTGTGTGTGTGTGTGTGTGTGTGTGTGTGTGTGTGTGTGTAACCATTTAGTGTGTGTGTGTGTGACCATTTAGTGTGTGTGTGTGTGTGTGTGTGTGTGTGACCATTTTGTTTGTGTGTGTTTGTGAACATTTAGTGTGGGTGTGTGTGACCATTTAGTGTGGGTGTGTGTGTGTGACCATTTAGTGTGTGTGTGTGACCATTTTGTGTGTGTGTGTGTGTGTGTGTGTGTGACCATTTAGTGTGGGCGTGTGTGTGACCATTTAGTGTGTGTTTGTGTGTGTGTGACAATTTATTGTGTGTGTGTGACAATTTAATGTGGGTGTGTGTGTGACCATTTATTGTTTGTGTGTGTGTGTGTGACCATTTAGTCTGGGTGTGTGTGTGTGCGTGACCATTTAGTGTGGGAGTGTGTGACCATTTAGTGTGTGTGTGTGTGTGTGTGACCATTTAGTGTGGATGTGTGTGTGACCAATTTGTGTGTGTGTCTGTGTGTGTGTGTGTGTGTGTGACCATTTAGTGTGTGTGTGTGTGTGTGACCACTTAGTGTGTGTGTGTGTGACCATTTAGTGTGGGTGTGTGTGTGTGACCATTTAGTGTGGGTTGGTGAGTGTGTGTGTGTGACCATTTAGTGTGGGTGTGTGTGTGTGAACATTTAGTGTGGGTGTATGTGTGTGTGTGTGACCATTTAGTGTGGGTGTGTATTTGTGACCATTTAGTGTGTGTGTGTTGGTTACCATTTAGTGTGGCTGTGTGTGCGGGACCATTTAGTGTGTGTGTGTGACCATTTAGTGTGTGTGTGTGTGTGTGTGTGACCATTTAGTGTGTGAGTGGGTCACCATTTAGTGTGGGTGTGTGTGGGTGAGCATTTAGTGTTTGTGTGTGTGTGTGTGTGTGTGTGTGTGTGTATGTGTGTGTGTGTGACTATTTAGTGTGTGTTTGTGTGGGTGACCATTTAGTGTGTGTGTGTGACCATTTAGTGTGGGTATGTGTGTGTGTATGACCATTTAGTGTGTGTATGTGTGTGTGTGACCATTTAGTGTGGGTGTGTGAGTGTGACCATTTAGTGTGTGTGTGTGTGTGTGTGTGTGACCATTTAGTGTGTGTGTTTGTGTGTGTGTGTGTGTGTGTGTGTGTGACCATTTAGTATGTGTGTGTGACCATGTAGTGTGGGTATGTGTGTGTGTGACCGTTTAGTGTGGGTGTGCGTGTGTGTGTGACCATTTAGTGTGTTTGTGTGTGTGTGTCCATTTAGTGCGTGTGTGTGCGTGTGTGTGTGACCATTTAGTGTGTGTGTGTGTGTGTGACCATTTAGTGTGGGTGTGTGTGTGACCATTTAGTGTGGGTGTGTGTGGGTGACCATTTAGTGTGGGTGTGTGTGTGTGACCATTTAGTGTGAGTGTGTGTGTGTGTGACCATTTAGTGTGGGTGTGTGTGTGACCATTTAGTGTGTGTGTCTGTGTGTGTGTGTGACCATTTAGTCTGGGGGTGTGTGTGTGTGTGACCATTTAGTGTGTGTGTGTGTGTGTGTGTAACCATTTAGTGTGTGTGTGGGTGACCATTTAGTGTGTTTGTATGTGTGTGTCCATTTACTGCGTGTGTGTGTGTGTGCCCATTTAGTGTGTGTGTGTGTGTGTGTGTGACCATTTAGTGTGGGCGTGTGTGTGACCATTTAGTGTGTGTTTGTGTGTGTGTGACCATTTATTGTGTGTGTGTGACAATTTAATGTGGGTGTGTGCGGGACCATTTATTGTTTGTGTGTGTGTGTGTGTGTGACCATTTAGTCTGGGTGTGTGTGTGTGTGACCATTTAGTGTGGGTGTGTGTGTGTGTGACCATTTAGTGTGGGTGTGTGTGTGACCATTTAGTGTGTGTGTGTGTGTGTGACCATTTAGTGTGGGTCTGTGTCTGTGTGTGACCATTTAGTGTGTGTGTGTGTGACCATTTAGTGTGTGTGTGTGTGTGTGTGTGTGACCATTTAGTGTGGGTGTGTGGGTGTGTGAGTGACCATTTATTGTGTGTGTGTGTGTGTGTGACCATTTAGTGTGTGTGTGTGTGTGTGTGTGTGTGTGTGTGTGTGTGACCATTTTGTTTGTGTGTGTTTGTGACCATTTAGAGTGTGTGTGTGTGACCATTTATTGTGTGTGTGTGTGACCATTTAGTGTGGTGTGTGTGTGTGTGTGACCATTTAGTGTGTGTGTGTGTGTGTGTGTGACCATTTAGTGTAGGTGTGTGTGTGGGTGTTTGACCATTTAGTGTGTGTGTGTGTGTGTGTGTGTGTGTTACCATTTAGTGTGTGTGTGTATGGCCTATTAGTGTGGGTGTGTGTGACCATTTAGTGTGAGTGTGTCTGTGTGTGTGTGTGTGTGTGTGTGTGTTTGTGTGTGTGTGTGTGTGACTATTTAGTGTGTGTGTGTGTGTGTGTGTGAGCATTTAGTGTGTGTGTGTGACCATTTGTGTGTGTATGTATGTGTGTGTGTGTGAGTATTTAGTGTGTGCATGTGCGTGTGACCGTTTAGTGTGGTTGTGCGTGTGTGTGTGATCATTTAGTGTGTTTGTATGTGTGTGTCCATTTAGTGCGTGTGTGTGTGTGTGCCCATTTAGTGTGTGTGTGTGTGTGTGTGTGTGTGTGACCATTTAGTGTGGGCGTGTGTGTGACCATTTAGTGTGTGTTTGTGTGTGTGTGACCATTTATTGTGTGTGTGTGACAATTTAATGTGGGTGTGTGCGGGACCATTTATTGTTTGTGTGTGTGAGTGTGTGACCATTTAGTCTGGGTGTGTGTGTGTGTGACCATTTAGTGTGGGTGTGTGTGTGACCATTTAGTGTGTGTGTGTGTGTGACCATTTAGTGTGGGTCTGTGTCTGTGTGTGACCATTTAGTGTGTGTGTGTGTGACCATTTAGTGTGTGTGTGTGTGTGTGACCATTTAGTGTGGGTGTGTGTGTGTGTGAGTGACCATTTATTGTGTGTGTGTGTCTGTGTGACCATTTAGTGTGTGTGTGTGTGTGTGTGTGTGTGTGTGTGTGTGTGTGACCATTTTGTTTGTGTGTGTTTGTGACCATTTAGAGTGTGTGTGTGTGTGACCATTTATTGTGTGTGTGTGTGACCATTTAGTGTGGTGTGTGTGTGTGTGTGACCATTTAGTGTGTGTGTGTGTGTGTGTGTGACCATTTAGTGTAGGTGTGTGTGTGGGTGTTTGACCATTTAGTGTGTGTGTGTGTGTATGACCTATTAGTGTGGGTGTGTGTGACCATTTAGTGTGAGTGTGTCTGTGTGTGTGTGTGTGTGTGTGTGTGTGTGGTGTGTGTGTGACTATTTAGTGTCTGTATGTGTGTGTGACCACTTAGTGTGTGTGTGACCATTTAGTCTGGGTGTGTGTGTGACCATTTAGTGTGGGTGTGTTTGGGTGACCATTTAGTGTGGGTGTGTGTGTGTGTGTGAGTATTTAGCGTGTGTCTGTGCGTGTGTGACCGTTTAGTGTGGTTGTGCGTGTGTGTGTGACCATTTAGTGTGTTTGTGTGTGTGTGTCCATTTAGTGCGTTTGTGTGTGTGTGTGTGTGACCATTTAGTGTGTGTGTGTGTGTGTGACCATTTAGTGTGGGCGTGTGTGTGACCATTTAGTGTGTGTTTGTGTGTGTGTGACAATTTATTGTGTGTGTGTGACAATTTAATGTGGGTGTGTGTGTGACCATTTATTGTTTGTGTGTGTGTGTGTGTGACCATTTAGTCTGGGTGTGTGTGTGTGCGTGACCATTTAGTGTGGGAGTGTGTGACCATTTAGTGTGTGTGTGTGTGTGTGTGACCATTTAGTGTGGGTGTGTGTGTGACCAATTTGTGTGTGTGTCTGTGTGTGTGTGTGTGTGTGTGTGTGACCATTTAGTGTGTGTGTGTGTGTGTGACCACTTAGTGTGTATGTGTGTGTGTGACCATTTAGTGTGGGTGTGTGTGTGTGACCATTTAGTGTGGGTTGGTGTGTGTGTGTGCGTGACCATTTAGTGTGGGTGTGTGTGTGTGAACATTTAGTGTGGGTGTATGTGTGTGTGTGTGACCATTTAGTGTGGGTGTGTATTTGTGACCATTTAGTGTGTGTGTGTTGGTTACCATTTAGTGTGGCTGTGTGTGCGTGACCATTTAGTGTGTGTGTGTGACCATTTAGTGTGTGTGTGTGTGTGTGTGTGTGTGTGTGTGTGACCATTTAGTGTGTGAGTGGGTCACCATTTAGTGTGGGTGTGTGTGTGTGACCATTTAGTGTGAGTGTGTGTGTGTGTGACCATTTAGTGTGGGTGTGTGTGTGACCATTTAGTGTGTGTGTCTGTGTGTGTGTGTGACCATTTAGTCTGGGGGTGTGTGTGTGTGTGACCATTTAGTGTGTGTGTGTGTGTGTGTGTGTGTGTGTAACCATTTAGTGTGTGTGTGGGTGACCATTTAGTGTGTTTGTATGTGTGTGTCCATTTACTGCGTGTGTGTGTGTGTGCCCATTTAGTGTGTGTGTGTGTGTGTGTGTGACCATTTAGTGTGGGCGTGTGTGTGACCATTTAGTGTGTGTTTGTGTGTGTGTGACCATTTATTGTGTGTGTGTGACAATTTAATGTGGGTGTGTGCGGGACCATTTATTGTTTGTGTGTGTGTGTGTGTGTGACCATTTAGTCTGGGTGTGTGTGTGTGTGACCATTTAGTGTGGGTGTGTGTGTGACCATTTAGTGTGTGTGTGTGTGTGTGACCATTTAGTGTGGGTCTGTGTCTGTGTGTGACCATTTAGTGTGTGTGTGTGTGACCATTTAGTGTGTGTGTGTGTGTGTGTGTGTGTGACCATTTAGTGTGGGTGTGTGGGTGTGTGAGTGACCATTTATTGTGTGTGTGTGTGTGTGTGACCATTTAGTGTGTGTGTGTGTGTGTGTGTGTGTGTGTGTGTGTGTGTGTGTGTGTGTGACCATTTTGTTTGTGTGTGTTTGTGACCATTTAGAGTGTGTGTGTGTGACCATTTATTGTGTGTGTGTGTGACCATTTAGTGTGGTGTGTGTGTGTGTGTGACCATTTAGTGTGTGTGTGTGTGTGTGTGTGACCATTTAGTGTAGGTGTGTGTGTGGGTGTTTGACCATTTAGTGTGTGTGTGTGTGTGTGTGTGTGTGTTACCATTTAGTGTGTGTGTGTATGGCCTATTAGTGTGGGTGTGTGTGACCATTTAGTGTGAGTGTGTCTGTGTGTGTGTGTGTGTGTGTGTGTGTGTGTGTTTGTGTGTGTGTGTGTGTGACTATTTAGTGTGTGTGTGTGTGTGTGTGAGCATTTAGTGTGTGTGTGTGACCATTTGTGTGTGTATGTATGTGTGTGTGTGTGAGTATTTAGTGTGTGCATGTGCGTGTGACCGTTTAGTGTGGTTGTGCGTGTGTGTGTGACCATTTAGTGTGTTTGTATGTGTGTGTCCATTTAGTGCGTGTGTGTGTGTGTGCCCATTTAGTGTGTGTGTGTGTGTGTGTGTGTGACCATTTAGTGTGGGCGTGTGTGTGACCATTTAGTGTGTGTTTGTGTGTGTGTGACCATTTATTGTGTGTGTGTGACAATTTAATGTGGGTGTGTGCGGGACCATTTATTGTTTGTGTGTGTGAGTGTGTGACCATTTAGTCTGGGTGTGTGTGTGTGTGACCATTTAGTGTGGGTGTGTGTGTGACCATTTAGTGTGTGTGTGTGTGTGACCATTTAGTGTGGGTCTGTGTCTGTGTGTGACCATTTAGTGTGTGTGTGTGTGACCATTTAGTGTGTGTGTGTGTGTGTGTGTGACCATTTAGTGTGGGTGTGTGTGTGTGTGAGTGACCATTTATTGTGTGTGTGTGTCTGTGTGACCATTTAGTGTGTGTGTGTGTGTGTGTGTGTGTGTGTGTGTGTGTGACCATTTTGTTTGTGTGTGTTTGTGACCATTTAGAGTGTGTGTGTGTGTGACCATTTATTGTGTGTGTGTGTGACCATTTAGTGTGGTGTGTGTGTGTGTGTGACCATTTAGTGTGTGTGTGTGTGTGTGTGTGACCATTTAGTGTAGGTGTGTGTGTGGGTGTTTGACCATTTAGTGTGTGTGTGTGTGTATGACCTATTAGTGTGGGTGTGTGTGACCATTTAGTGTGAGTGTGTGTGTGTGTGTGTGTGTGTGTGTGTGTGTGTGTGTGTGTGACTATTTAGTGTCTGTATGTGTGTGTGACCACTTAGTGTGTGTGTGACCATTTAGTCTGGGTGTGTGTGTGACCATTTAGTGTGGGTGTGTTTGGGTGACCATTTAGTGTGGGTGTGTGTGTGTGTGTGAGTATTTAGCGTGTGTCTGTGCGTGTGTGACCGTTTAGTGTGGTTGTGCGTGTGTGTGTGACCATTTAGTGTGTTTGTGTGTGTGTGTCCATTTAGTGCGTTTGTGTGTGTGTGTGTGTGACCATTTAGTGTGTGTGTGTGTGTGACCATTTAGTGTGGGCGTGTGTGTGACCATTTAGTGTGTGTTTGTGTGTGTGTGACAATTTATTGTGTGTGTGTGACAATTTAATGTGGGTGTGTGTGTGACCATTTATTGTTTGTGTGTGTGTGTGTGTGACCATTTAGTCTGGGTGTGTGTGTGTGCGTGACCATTTAGTGTGGGAGTGTGTGACCATTTAGTGTGTGTGTGTGTGTGTGTGACCATTTAGTGTGGGTGTGTGTGTGACCAATTTGTGTGTGTGTCTGTGTGTGTGTGTGTGTGTGTGTGTGACCATTTAGTGTGTGTGTGTGTGTGTGTGACCACTTAGTGTGTGTGTGTGTGTGTGACCATTTAGTGTGGGTGTGTGTGTGTGACCATTTAGTGTGGGTTGGTGTGTGTGTGTGCGTGACCATTTAGTGTGGGTGTGTGTGTGTGAACATTTAGTGTGGGTGTATGTGTGTGTGTGTGACCATTTAGTGTGGGTGTGTATTTGTGACCATTTAGTGTGTGTGTGTTGGTTACCATTTAGTGTGGCTGTGTGTGCGTGACCATTTAGTGTGTGTGTGTGACCATTTAGTGTGTGTGTGTGTGTGTGTGTGTGTGTGTGACCATTTAGTGTGTGAGTGGGTCACCATTTAGTGTGGGTGTGTGTGGGTGAGCATTTAGTGTTTGTGTGTGTGTGTGTGTGTGTGTGTGTGTATGTGTGTGTGTGTGACTATTTAGTGTGTGTTTGTGTGGGTGACCATTTAGTGTGTGTGTGACCATTTAGTGTGGGTATGTGTGTGTGTATGACCATTTAGTGTGTGTATGTGTGTGTGTAACCATTTAGTGTGGGTGTGTGTGTGTGACCATTTAGTGTGTGTGTGTGTGTGTGTGACCATTTAGTGTGTGTGTTTGTGTGTGTGTGTGTGTGTGTGTGTGACTATTTAGTGTGTGTGTGTGTGTGTGTGTGTGTGTGACCATTTAGTATGTGTGTGTGACTATGTAGTGTGGGTATGAGTGTGTGTGACCGTTTAGTGTGGGTGTGCGTGTGTGTGTGACCATTTAGTGTGTTTGTGTGTGTGTGTCCATTTAGTGCGTGTGTGTGCGTGTGTGTGTGACCATTTAGTGTGTGTGTGTGTGTGTGACCATTTAGTGTGGGTGATTGTGTGACCATTTAGTGTAGGTGTGTGTGGGTGACCATTTAGTGTGGGTGTGTGTGTGTGACCATTTAGTGTGAGTGTGTGTGTGTGTGACCATTTAGTGTGGGTGTGTGTGTGACCATTTAGTGTGTGTGTGTGTGACCATTTAGTGTGTGTGTGTGTGTGTGTGTGTGACCATTTTGTTTGTGTGTGTTTGTGAACATTTAGTGTGGGTGTGTGTGACCATTTAGTGTGGGTGTGTGTGTGTGACCATTTAGTGTGTGTGTGTGACCATTTTGTGTGTGTGTGTGTGTGTGTGTGTGTGACCATTTAGTGTGGGCGTGCGTGTGACCATTTAGTGTGTGTTTGTGTGTGTGTGACAATTTATTGTGTGTGTGTGACAATTTAATGTGGGTGTGTGTGTGACCATTTATTGTTTGTGTGTGTGTGTGTGACCATTTAGTCTGGGTGTGTGTGTGTGCGTGACCATTTAGTGTGGGAGTGTGTGACCATTTAGTGTGTGTGTGTGTGTGTGTGACCATTTAGTGTGGATGTGTGTGTGACCAATTTGTGTGTGTGTCTGTGTGTGTGTGTGTGTGTGTGACCATTTAGTGTGTGTGTGTGTGTGTGACCACTTAGTGTGTGTGTGTGTGTGACCATTTAGTGTGGGTGTGTGTGTGTGACCATTTAGTGTGGGTTGGTGAGTGTGTGTGTGTGACCATTTAGTGTGGGTGTGTGTGTGTGAACATTTAGTGTGGGTGTATGTGTGTGTGTGTGACCATTTAGTGTGGGTGTGTATTTGTGACCATTTAGTGTGTGTGTGTTGGTTACCATTTAGTGTGGCTGTGTGTGCGGGACCATTTAGTGTGTGTGTGTGACCATTTAGTGTGTGTGTGTGTGTGTGTGACCATTTAGTGTGTGAGTGGGTCACCATTTAGTGTGGGTGTGTGTGGGTGAGCATTTAGTGTTTGTGTGTGTGTGTGTGTGTGTGTGTGTGTGTGTATGTGTGTGTGTGTGACTATTTAGTGTGTGTTTGTGTGGGTGACCATTTAGTGTGTGTGTGTGACCATTTAGTGTGGGTATGTGTGTGTGTATGACCATTTAGTGTGTGTATGTGTGTGTGTGACCATTTAGTGTGGGTGTGTGTGTGTGACCATTTAGTGTGTGTGTGTGTGTGTGTGTGACCATTTAGTGTGTGTGTTTGTGTGTGTCTGTGTGTGTGTGTGTGACCATTTAGTATGTGTGTGTGACTATGTAGTGTGGGTATGTGTGTGTGTGACCGTTTACTGTGGGTGTGCGTGTGTGTGTGACCATTTAGTGTGTTTGTGTGTGTGTGTCCATTTAGTGCGTGTGTGTGCGTGTGTGTGTGACCATTTAGTGTGTGTGTGTGTGTGTGACCATTTAGTGTGGGTGTGTGTGTGACCATTTAGTGTGGGTGTGTGTGGGTGACCATTTAGTGTGGGTGTGTGTGTGTGACCATTTAGTGTGAGTGTGTGTATGTGTGACCATTTAGTGTGGGTGTGTGTGTGACCATTTAGTGTGTGTGTCTGTGTGTGTGTGTGACCATTTAGTCTGGGGGTGTGTGTGTGTGTGACCATTTAGTGTGTGTATGTGTGTGTGTGTGTGTGTGTGTAACCATTTAGTGTGTGTGTGGGTGACCATTTAGTGTGGGTGTGTGTGTGTGACCATTCAGTGCGTGTGTGTGTGACCATTTAGTGTGTGTGTGTGTGTGACCATTTAGTGTGTGAGTGGGTCTCCATTTACTGTGGGTGTGTGTGTGTGTGACCATATAGTGTGTGTGTGTGTGTGTGTGTGTGTGTGTGTGTGTGTGTGTGTGTGTGTGTGTGTGACCACTTAGTGTGTGTGTGTGTGTGTGACCATTTAGTGTGGGTGTGTGTGTGACCATTTAGTGTGTGTGTATGTGTGACCATTTAGTGTGAGTGTGTGTGTGTGTGACTATTTGGTTTGTGGGTGTGTGTGTGACCATTTAGTGTGTGTGTGTGTGACCATTTAGTGTGTGTGTGTGTGTGTGTGAGCATTTAGTGTGTGTGTGTGACCATTTGCGTGGGTATGTGTGTGTGTGTGAGTATTTAGCGTGTGTATGTGCGTGTGTGACCGTTTAGTGTGGTTGTACGTGAGTGTGTGACCATTTAGTGTGTTTGTGTGTGTGTGTGTCCATTTAGTGCGTTTGTGTGTGTGTGTGTGTGACCATTTAGTGTGGGTGTGTGTGTGTGACCATTTAGTGTGGGCGTGTGTGTGACCATTTAGTGTGTATTTGTGTGTGTGTGACAATTTATTGTGTGTGTGTGACAATTTAGTGTGGGTGTGTGTGTGACCAATTTGTGTGTGTGTGTGTGTGTGACCATTTAGTGTGTGTGTGTTTGTGACCATTTAGTGTGTGTGTGTATGACCATTTAGTGTGTGTGTGTGTGACCATTTAGTGTGTGTGTGTGTGTGACCATTGTGTGTGTGTGTGTATGTGTGTGACCATTTAGTGTAGGTGTGTGTGTGGGTGTTGGACCATTTAGTGTGTGTGTGTGTGTGTGTTACCATTTAGTGTGTGTGTGTATGACCATTTAGTGTGGGTGTGTGTAACCATTTAGTGTGTGTGTGTGTGTGTGGGTGTGTGTGTGTGTGTGATTATTTAGTGTCTGGGTGTGTGTGTGACCATTTAGTGTGTGTGTGTGTGTGTGTGTGTGTGACCATTTAGTGTTGGTGTGTGTGTGACCATTTAGTGTGGGTTTGTTCGGGTGACCATTTAGTGTGGGTTTGTGTGTGTGACCATTTAGTGTGAGTGTGTGTGTGTGTGACCATTTAGTGTGTGTGTGTGTGTGTGTGTGACCATTTAGTGTGTGTGTGTGTGACAATTTAGGGTGTGGGTGTGTGTGTGTGACCATTTAGTGTGTGTGTGTGTGTGTGTGTGTGTGTGTGTGTGACTATTTAGTGTGTGGGTGTGTGTGTGACCATTTAGTGTGGGTGTGTGTGTGTGACCATTTATTGTGGGTGTGTATGGGTGACCATTTAGTGTGTGTGTGTGTGTGTGTGTGTTTGTGTGTGTGTGTGTGTGTGTCACTATTTAGTGTGTGTGTGTGACCATTTAGTGTGGGTGTGTGTGTGTGTGTGACTATTTAATGTGTGTGTGTGTGTGTGTGACCATTTAGTGTGTGTGTGTTTGTGACCATTTAGTGTGTGTGTGTATGACCATTTAGTGTGTGTGTGTGTGACCATTTAGTGTGCGCGTGTGTGTGACCATTTAGTGTGTGTGTGTATGTGTGTGACCATTTAGTGTAGGTGTGTGTGTGGGTGTTGGACCATTTAGTGTGTGTGTGTGTGTGTGTAACCATTTAGTGTGTGTGTGTGTGTGTGGGTGTGTGTGTGTGTGTGTGTGTGACTATTTAGTGTCTGGGTGTGTGTGTGACCATTTAGTGTGTGTGTGTGTGTGTGTGACCATTTAGTGTTGGTGTGTGTGTGACCATTTAGTGTGGGTTTGTGTGGGTGACCATTTAGTGTGGGTTTGTGTGTGTGACCATTTAGTGTGAGTGTGTGTGTGTGTGACCATTTAGTGTGGGTGTGTGTGTGACCATTGTGTGTGTGTGTGTGTGTGTGTGTGTGTGTGACCATTTTGTGTGGGTGTTTGTGGGTGACCATTTAGTGTGGGTGTGTGTGTGTGACCATTTAGTGTGAGTGTGTGTGTGTTTGACCATTTAGTGTGGGTGTGTGTGTGACCATTTAGTGTGGGTGTGTGTAGGTGACCGTTTAGTGTGTGTGTGTGTGTGTGTGTGAGACCATTTAGTTGTGTGGGTGTGTGTGTGTGTGACCATTTAGTGTATGTGTGTGTGTGTGTGACTATTTAGTGTCTCGGTGTGTGTGTGTGTATGACTATTTAGTGTGTGGGAGTGTGTGAGACCATTTAGTGTGTGTGCGTGCGTGTGACCATTTAGTGTTGGTGTGTGTGTGTGTGTGGCCATTTAGTGTAGGTATGTGTGTGTGTGACCATTTAGTGTGGGTGTTTGTGTGTGTGTGACTATTTAGTGTGTGGGTGTGTGTGTGACCATTGAGTGTGTGGGTGTGTGTGTGTGACCATTTAGAGTGTGTGTGTGTGTGTGTGTGACCATTTAGTGTGGGTGTGTGTGTGTGACCATTTAGTGTGGGTGTGTGTGTGTGACCATTTAGTGTGGGTGTGTGTGTGACAATTTAGTGTGTGTGTGTATGTGACCATTTAGTGTGTGTGTGTGTGTGTGTGACCATTTAGAGTGTGTGTGTGTGTGTGTGTGTGTGTGTGTGTATGACTATTTAGTGTCTGGGTGTGTGTGTGTATGACTATTTAGTGTGTGGGTGTGGGTGTGACCATTTAGTGTGTGTGTGTGTGTGTGACCATTTAGTGTGGGTGTGTGTGTGTGTGTGACCATTTTGTGTGGCTATGTGTGTGTGTGAACATTTAGTGTGGGTGTGTGTGTGTGTGTGTGACTATTTAGTGTGTGGGTGTGTGTGTGACCACTTAGTGTGTGTGTGTGTGTGTGTGTGTGTGTGACCATTTAGTGTGTGTGTGGGTGTGTGTGTGACCATTTAGTGTGGGTGTGTGTGTGTGACCATTTAGTGTGTGTGTGTGTGTGACCATTTAGTGTGTGTGTGTGTGTGACCATTTAGTGTGTGTGTGTGTGTGTGACTATTTAGTTTGTGGGTGTGTGTGTGACCATTTAGTGTCTGTGTGTGTGTGTGTGTGTGTGACCATTTAGTGTGGGTGTGTGTGTGACAATTTAGTGTGTGTGTGTATGTGACCATTTAGTGTGTGTGTGTGTGTGTGTGACCATTTAGTGTGTGTGTGTGTGTGTGTATGACTATTTAGTGTCTGGGTGTGTGTGTGTATGACTATTTAGTGTGTGGGTGTGGGTGTGACCATTTAGTGTGTGTGTGTGTGTGTGACCATTTAGTGTGGGTGTGTGTGTGTGTGTGACCATTTAGTGTGGGTATGTGTGTGTGTGACCATTTAGTGTGGGTGTGTGTGTGTGACTATTTAGTGTGTGGGTGTGTGTGTGACCACTTAGTGTGAGTGTGTGTGTGTGTGACCATTTAGTGTGTGTGTGGGTGTGTGTGTGACCATTTAGTGTGGGTGTGTGTGTGTGACCATTTAGTGTGGGTGTGTGTGTGACCATTTAGTGTGTGTGTGTGTGTGTGTGTGACTATTTAGTTTGTGGGTGTGTGTGTGATCATTTAGTGTCTGTGTGTGTGTGTGTGTGTGTGTGACCATTTAGTGTGGGTGTGTGTGTGTGACCACTTAGTGTGGGTGTGTGTGTGACGATTTAGTGTGTGTGTGTGTGTGTTTGTGTGTGTGTGTGTGTGACTATTTAGTGTGTGTGTGTGTGTGTGTGAGCATTTAGTGTGTGTGTGTGACCATTTGTGTGTGTATGTGTGTGTGTGTGAGTATTCAGTGTGTGTATGTGCGTGTGACCGTTTAGTGTGGTTGTGCGTGTGTGTGTGACCATTTAGTATGTTTGTATGTGTGTGTCCATTTACTGCGTGTGTGTGTGTGTGCCCATTTAGTGTGTGTGTGTGTGTGTGTGTGTGTGACCATTTAGTGTGGGCGTGTGTGTGACCATTTAGTGTGTGTTTGTGTGTGTGTGACCATTTATTGTGTGTGTGTGACAATTTAATGTGGGTGTATGCGGGACCATTTATTGTTTGTGTGTGTGTGTGTGTGTGACCATTTAGTCTGGGTGTGTGTGTGTGTGACCATGTGGTGTGGGTGTGTGTGTGTGTGACCATTTAGTGTGGGTGTGTGTGTGACCATTTAGTGTGTGTGTGTGTGTGTGACCATTTAGTGTGGGTCTGTGTCTGTGTGTGACCATTTAGTGTGTGTGTGTGTGAACATTTAGTGTGTGTGTGTGTGTGTGTGTGTGTGACCAATTAGTGTGGGTGTGTGGGTGTGTGAGTGACCATTTATTGTGTGTGTGTGTGTGTGTGACCATTTAGTGTGTGTGTGTGTGTGTGTGTGTGTGTGTGTGTGTGTGTGTGACCATTTTGTTTGTGTGTGTTTGTGACCATTTAGAGTGTGTGTGTGTGACCATTTATTGTGTGTGTGTGTGTGTGTGTGACCATTTAGTGTGTGTGTGTATGTGTGTGACCATTTAGTGTAGGTGTGTGTGTGGGTGTTTGACCATTTAGTGTGTGTGTGTGTGTGTGTGTGTGTGTGTTAACATTTAGTGTGTGTGTGTATGGCCTATTAGTGTGGGTGTGTGT
>NC_054474.1:20078724-20086224 GCF_017639515.1 Carcharodon carcharias
GTGTGACCATTTAGTGTGTGTGTGAGTGTGACCATATAGTGTGTGAGTGGGTCTCCATTTAGTGTGGGTGTGTGTGTGTGACCATTTTGTGTGTGTGTGTGTGTGTGTGTGTGTGTGTGTGTGTGACCATTTAGTGTGGGCGTGTGTGTGACCATTTAGTGTGTGTTTGTGTGTGTGTGACAATTTATTGTGTGTGTGTGACAATTTAATGTGGGTGTGTGTGTGACCATTTATTGTTTGTGTGTGTGTGTGTGACCATTTAGTCTGGGTGTGTGTGTGTGCGTGACCATTTAGTGTGGGAGTGTGTGACCATTTAGTGTGTGTGTGTGTGTGTGTGACCATTTAGTGTGGATGTGTGTGTGACCAATTTGTGTGTGTGTCTGTGTGTGTGTGTGTGTGTGTGTGTGTGACCATTTAGTGTGTGTGTGTGTGTGTGACCACTTAGTGTGTGTGTGTGTGACCATTTAGTGTGGGTGTGTGTGTGTGACCATTTAGTGTGGGTTGGTGTGTGTGTGTGTGTGACCATTTAGTGTGGGTGTGTGTGTGTGAACATTTAGTGTGGGTGTATGTGTGTGTGTGTGACCATTTAGTGTGGGTGTGTATTTGTGACCATTTAGTGTGTGTGTGTTGGTTACCATTTAGTGTGGCTGTGTGTGCGGGACCATTTAGTGTGTGTGTGTGACCATTTAGTGTGTGTGTGTGTGTGTGTGACCATTTAGTGTGTGAGTGGGTCACCATTTAGTGTGGGTGTGTGTGGGTGAGCATTTAGTGTTTGTGTGTGTGTGTGTGTGTGTGTGTGTGTGTATGTGTGTGTGTGTGACTATTTAGTGTGTGTTTGTGTGGGTGACCATTTAGTGTGTGTGTGTGACCATTTAGTGTGGGTATGTGTGTGTGTATGACCATTTAGTGTGTGTATGTGTGTGTGTGACCATTTAGTGTGGGTGTGTGTGTGTGACCATTTAGTGTGTGTGTGTGTGTGTATGTGACCATTTAGTGTGTGTGTTTGTGTGTGTGTGTGTGTGTGTGTGACCATTTAGTATGTGTGTGTGACTATGTAGTGTGGGTATGTGTGTGTGTGACCGTTTAGTGTGGGTGTGCGTGTGTGTGTGACCATTTAGTGTGTTTGTGTGTGTGTGTCCATTTAGTGCGTGTGTGTGCGTGTGTGTGTGACCATTTAGTGTGTGTGTGTGTGTGTGACCATTTAGTGTGGGTGTGTGTGTGACCATTTAGTGTGGGTGTGTGTGGGTGACCATTTAGTGTGGGTGTGTGTGTGTGACCATTTAGTGTGAGTGTGTGTGTGTGTGACCATTTAGTGTGGGTGTGTGTGTGACCATTTAGTGTGTGTGTCTGTGTGTGTGTGTGTGACCATTTAAACTGGGGGTGTGTGTGTGTGTGACCATTTAGTGTGTGTGTGTGTGTGTGTGTGTGTGTGTGTGTGTGTAACCATTTAGTGTGTGTGTGGTGACCATTTAGTGTGGGTGTGTGTGTGTGACCATTCAGTGTGTGTGTGTGTGACCATTTAGTGTGTGTGTGTGTGTGACCATTTAGTGTGTGAGTGGGTCTCCATTTACTGTGGGTGTGTGTGTGTGTGACCATTTAGTGTGTGTGTGTGTGTGTGTGTGTGTGTGTGTGTGTGTGTGTGACCATTTTGTTTGTGTGTGTTTGTGAACATTTAGTGTGGGTGTGTGTGACCATTTAGTGTGGGTGTGTGTGTGTGACCATTTAGTGTGTGTGTGTGACCATTTAGTGTGTGTGTGTGTGTGTGTGTGTGTGTGTGACCATTTAGTGTGTGTGTGAGTGTGACCATATAGTGTGTGAGTGGGTCTCCATTTAGTGTGGGTGTGTGTGTGTGACCATTTTGTGTGTGTGTGTGTGTGTGTGTGTGTGTGACCATTTAGTGTGGGCGTGTGTGTGACCATTTAGTGTGTGTTTGTGTGTGTGTGACAATTTATTGTGTGTGTGTGACAATTTAATGTGGGTGTGTGTGTGACCATTTATTGTTTGTGTGTGTGTGTGTGTGACCATTTAGTCTGGGTGTGTGTGTGTGCGTGACCAGTTAGTGTGGGAGTGTGTGACCATTTAGTGTGTGTGTGTGTATGTGTGACCATTTAGTGTGGGTGTGTGTGTGACCAATTTGTGTGTGTGTCTGTGTGTGTGTGTGTGTGTGTGTGTGTGTGACCATTTAGTGTGTGTGTGTGTGTGTGACCACTTAGTGTGTGTGTGTGTGTGTGTGACCATTTAGTGTGGGTGTGTGTGTGTGACCATTTAGTGTGGGTTGGTGTGTGTGTGTGTGTGACCATTTAGTGTGGGTGTGTGTGTGTGAACATTTAGTGTGGGTGTATGTGTGTGTGTGTGACCATTTAGTGTGGCTGTGTGTGCGTGACCATTTAGTGTGTGTGTGTGACCATTTAGTGTGTGTGTGTGTGTGTGTGTGTGACCATTTACTGTGTGAGTGGGTCACCATTTAGTGTGGGTGTGTGTGGGTGAGCATTTAGTGTTTGTGTGTGTGTGTGTGTGTGTGTGTATGTGTGTGTGTGTGACTATTTAGTGTGCGTTTGTGTGGGTGACCATTTAGTGTGTGTGTGTGACCATTTAGTGTGGGTATGTGTGTGTGTATGACCATTTAGTGTGTGTATGTGTGTGTGTGACCATTTAGTGTGAGTGTGTGTGTGTGACCATTTAGTGTGTGTGTGTGTGTGTGTGTGTGTGACCATTTAGTGTGTGTGTGAGTGTGACCATATAGTGTGTGAGTGGGTCTCCATTTAGTGTGGGTGTGTGTGTGTGACCATTTTGTGTGTGTGTGTGTGTGTGTGTGTGTGTGTGACCATTTTGTTTGTGTGTGTTTGTGACCATTTAGTGTGTGTGTGTGTGACCATTTAGTGTGTGCGTGGGTCTCCATTTAGTGTGCGTGTGTGTGTGTGACCATTTTGTGTGTGTGTGTGTGTGTGTGTGTGTGTGTGTGTGACCATTGTGTGTGTGTTGTTGGTGACCATTTAGTGTGTGTGTGTGTGACCATTTAGTGTTGGTGTGTGGTTGTGTGTGTGACCATTTAGTGTGTGTGTGTGTGTTGTGTAGTGTGTGACCATTGAGTTTAGGTGTGTGTGTGTGTGTGTGACCATTTAGTGTGTGTGTGTGTGTGTGTGTGTGTTACCATTTAGTGTCTGTGTGTGTATGACCATTTAGTGTGGGTGTGTGTGTGACCATTTAGTGTGTGTGTTTGTGTGTGTGTGTGTGTGTGTGTGACCATTTAGTATGTGTGTGTGACTATGTAGTGTGGGTATGTGTGTGTGTGACCATTTAGTGTGGGTGTGTGTGTGTGTGTGACCATTTAGTGTGTGTGTGTGTGTGTGACCATTTAGTGTGTGTGTGGTGTGTGTGTGTGTGTGACCATTTAGTGTGTGTGTGTGTGTGTGACCATTTAGTGTGGGTGTGTGTGTGACCATTTAGTGTGGTGTGTGTGTGTGTGACCATTTAGTGTGGGTGTGTGTGTGTGACCATTTAGTGTGGTGTGTGTGTGTGTGACCATTTAGTGTGGGTGTGTGTGTGACCATTTAGTGTGTGTGTGTGTGTGTGTGTGTGGACCATTTAGTGTGGGTGTGTTGTGTGTGACCATGTGTGTGTGTGTGTGTGTGTGTGTGTGTTGTGTGTGTGTGTGACCATTTAGTGTGTGTGTGTGTGTGACCATTTAGTGTGGGTGTGTGTGTGTGACCATTCAGTGTGTGTGTGTGACCATTTAGTGTGTGTGTGTGTGTGTGTGACCATTTAGTGTGTGTGTGTGTGTGACCATTTAGTGTGGGTGTGTGTGTGTGTGACCATTTAGTGTGTGTGTGTGTGTGTGTGTGTGTGTGTGTGTGTGTGTGACCATTTAGTGTGTTGTGTGTGTGTGACCATTTAGTGTGGGTGTTGTGTGACCATTTAGTGTGGGTGTGTGTGTGTGACCATTTAGTGTGTGTGTGTGACCATTTAGTGTGTGTGTGTGTGTGTGTGTGTGTGACCATTTAGTGTGTGTGTGTGTGTGACCATTTAGTGTGGGGTGTGTGTGTGACCATTTAGTGTGGGTGTGTGTGTGTGACCATTTAGTGTGTGTGTGTGTGTGTGTGTGTGTGTGTGTGACCATTTAGTGTGGGTGTGTGTGTGACCATTTAGTGTGTGTGTGTGTGTGTGTGACCATTTGTGTGTGTGTGTGTGACCATTTAGTGTGGTGTGTGTGTGACCATTAGTGTGTGTGTGTGTGTGTGTGACCATTTAGTGTGTGTGTGTGTGTGTGTGTGACCATTTAGTGTGGTGTGTGTGTGACCATTTAGTGTGTGTGTGTGTGTGTGTGACCATTTAGTGTGTGGGTGTGTGTGTGACCATTTGTGTGTGTGTGTGTTTGTGTGTGTGTGTGTGTGACCATTTAGTGTGGGTGTGTGTGTGTGACCATTTAGTGTGGGTGTTGTGTTGTGTGTGTGTGTGACCATTTAGTGTGGGTGTGTGTGTGTGACCATTTAGTGTGGGTTTGTGTGTGTGTGTGTTGTGACCATTTAGTGTGGGTGTGTGTGTGTGACCATTTAGTGTGTGTGTGTGGTGACCATTTAGTGTGTGTGTGTGTGTGTGACCATTTAGTGTGTGTGTGTGACCATTTAGTGTTGTGTGTGTGTGTGTGTGTGTGACCATTTAGTGTGTGTGTGTGTGTGACCATTTAGTGTGGGTGTGTGTGTGTGACCATTTAGTGTGTGTGTGTGTGTGTGTGTGTGTGTGTGTGTGTGTGTGTGTGTGTGTGTGACCATTTAGTGTGTGTGTGTGTGTGTGTGTGTGTGTGTGTGACCATTTAGTGTGGGTGTGTGTGTGTGTGACCATTTAGTGTGTGTGTGTGTGTGTGTGTGACCATTTAGTGTGGGTGTGTGTGTGTGACCATTTAGTGTGTGTGTGTGTGTGTGTGTGACCATTTAGTGTGTGTGTGTTGTTGTTGTGTTTGTGTGTGTGTGTGTGTGACCATTTAGTGTGTGTGTGGTGTGTGTGTGTGTTGTGTGTGACCATTTAGTGTGTGTGTGTGACATTTAGTGTGGGTGTGTGTGTGTGTGACCATTTAGTGTGGGTGTGTGTGTGTGTGTGACCATTTAGTGTGTTTGTGTGTCTGTGACCATTTAGTGTGTGTTTGTGTGTGTGTGTGACCATTTAGTGTGCGTGTGTGTGACCATTTAGTGTATGTGTGTGCGTGACCATTTAGTGTGGGTGTGTGTGTGTGACCATTTAGTGTGGGTGTGTGAGTGTGACCATTTAGTGTGGTGTGTGTGTGTGTGACCATTTAGTGTGGTGTGTGTGTGACCATTTAGTGTGTGTGTGTGTGTGTTGTGTGTGTGTGTGACCTTTTAGTGTGTGTGTGTGTGTGTGTGACCATTTAGTGTGTGTGTGGTGTGTGTGTGTGTGTGTGTGTGTGTGTGACCATTTAGTGTGTGTGTGTGTGACCATTTAGTGTGTGTGTGTGTGTGACCATTTAGTGTGTGTGTGACCATTTAGTGTGGTTGTGTGTGTGACCATTTAGTGTGTGTGTGTGTGTGACCATTTAGTGTGGGTGTGTGTGTGTGTGACCATTTTGTGTGTTGTGGTGTGTGTGTGTGTGTGTGTGTGTGTGTGTGTGTGTGTGTGTGTGACCATTTTGTGTGTGTGTGTGTGTGAACATTTAGTGTGGGTGTGTGTGACCATTTAGTGTGGGTGTGTGTGTGTGTGACCATTTAGTGTGTGTGTGTGAACATTTAGTGTGTGTGTGTGTGTGTGTGTGACCATTTAGTGTGTGTGACCATTTAGTGTGGCTATGTGTGTGTGTGTGGCCATTTAGTGTGGGTATGTTTGTGTTTGACCATTTAGTGTGGCTGTGTGTGTTTGTGACCATTTAGTGTGTGTGTGACCATTTAGTGTGTGGGTGTGTGTGTGTGTGTGACCATTTAGTGTGTGTGTGTGTGTGGGTGACCATTTAGTGTGAGTGTGTGTGTGTGTGACCATTTAGTGTGTGTCTGTGTGTGACCATTTAGTGTGGGTGTGTGTGTGACCATTTAGTGTGGGTGTGTGCGTGTGACCATTTATTGTGGGTGTGTGTGGGTGACCATTTAGTGTGTGTGTGTGTATGTGTGTGTGTGATTATTTAGTGTGTGTGTGTGTGTGTGTGACCATTTAGTGTGTGTGTGTGACCATTTTGTTTGTGTGTGTTTGTGACCATTTAGTGTATGTGTGTGTGACCATTTAGTGTGTGTGTGTGTGTGCGTGTGTGACCATTTGTTGTGTGTGTGTGTGTGTGTGTGTTTCTGTGTGACCATTTAGTGTGTGTGTGTGTGTGTGTGACCATTTAGTGTGTGTGTGTGTGTGTGTGTGACCATTTAGTGTGGGTGTGTGGCTGTGTGTGACCATTTAATGGGTGTGTGTGTGACCATTTAGTGTGTGTGTGTGTGTGTGACCATTTAGTGTGGGTGTGTGTGTGTGTGTGTGACCATTTAGTGTGTGTGTGTGTGTGTGTGTGTGTGTGTGTGTGTGTGACCATTTAGTGTGGGTGTGTATGTGTGTGAGTGACCATTTATTGTGTGTGTGTGTGTGCGTGTGACCATTTAGTGTGTGTGTGTGTGTGTGTGTGTGACCATTTGTGTGTGTGTGTGTGTGTGTGACCATTTAGTGTGGTGTGTGTGTGACCATTTAGTGTGTGTTTGTGTGACCATTTAGTGTGGTGTGTGTGTGTGTGTGACCATTTTGTGGTGTGTGTGTGTGTGACCATTTAGTGTGTGTGTGTGTGTGTGTGACCATTAGTGAGTGTGTGTGTGTGTGTGTGACCATTTAGTGTGTGTGTGTGTGTGTGTGTTACCATTTAGTGTGTGTGTGTGTATGACCATTTATTGTGGGTGTGTGTGACCATTTAGTGTGTGTGTGTGTGTGTGCATGTGTGACCATTTGTTGTGTGTGTGAGTATGTGTTTGTGTGTGACCATTTAGTGTGTGTGTGTTTGTGTGTGACCATTTAGTGTGTGTGTGTGTGTGTGACCATTTAGTGTGTGTGTGTGTGTGTGTGTGACCATTTAGTGTGGGTGTGTGGTTGGTGTTGTGTGTGTGTGTGACCATTTAATGGGTGTGTGTGTGACCATTTAGTGTGTGTGTGTGTGTGTGTGACCATTTAGTGTGGGTGTGTGTGTGTGTGACCATTTAGTGTGTGTGTGTGTGTGTGTGTGTGTGTGTGTGTGTGACCATTTAGTGTGGGTGTGTATGTGTGTGAGTGAGCATTTATTGTGTGTGTGTGTGTGCGTGTGACCATTTAGTGTGTGTGTGTGTGTGTGTGACCATTTTGTTTGTGTGTGTGTGTGACCATTTAGTGTGTGTGTGTGTGACCATTTAGTGTGTGTGTGTGTGACATTGTGTGTGGTGTGTGTGTGTGTGACCATTTAGTGTGTGTGTGTGTGTGACCATTTAGTTGTGTGTGTGTGTGTGTGTGTGACCATTTAGTGTGTGTGTGTGTGGTGTTGTGACCATTAGTGTGTGTGTG
>NC_054474.1:20091224-20098724 GCF_017639515.1 Carcharodon carcharias
TAGTGTGTGTGTGTGTGTCCATTTAGTGTGGGTGTGTGTTGTGTGACCATTTAGTGTGTGTGTGTGTGTGTGTGTGTGGTGTGTGTGTGTGTGACATTTTAGTGTGTGTGTGTGTGTGACCATTTAGTGTGTGTGTGTGTGTGACCATTTAGTGTGGGTGTGTGTGTGTGTGACCATTTAGTGTGTGTGTGTGTGTGTGTGACCATTTTGTTTGTCTGTGTTTGTGACCACTTAGTGTGTGTGTGTGTGACCATTTAGTCTGTGTTTGTGCGACCATGTAGTGTGGGGGGGTGTGTGTGTGACCATTTAGTGTGTGTGTGTGTGTGTGTGTGTGTGTGTTTTTGTGTGTGTGTGACCATTTAGTGTGGGTGTGTTGTGTGACCATTTAGTGTGTGTGTGTGTGTGTGTGTGACCATTTAGTGTGTGTGTGTGTGGGTGACATTTAGTGTGGGTGTGTGTGTGTGACCATTTGTGTGTGTGTGTGTGTGTGACCATTTAGTGTGGGTGTGTGTGTGTGACCATTTAGTGTGTGTGTGTGAGACCATTTAGTGTGTGGGTGTGTGTGTGTGTGACCATTAAGTGTGTTTGTGTGTATGACTATTTAGTGTGTGGGTGTGTGTGTGACCATTTAGTGTGTGTGTGGTTGTGTGACCATTTAGTGTGGTGTGTGTGACCATTTAGTGTGGGTGTGTGTGTGTGTGTGACCATTTAGTGTGGGTGTGTGTGTGTGTGGACCATTTAGTGGGGTGTGTGTGTGTGTGACCATTTAGTGTGGTGTGTGTGTGTGTGACCATTTAGTGTGGGTGTGTGTGTGACCTTTTAGTGTGTGTGTTGTGTGTGTGTGTGTGTGTGACCATTTAGTGTGTGTGTGTGTGTGACCATTTAGTGTGTGTGGGTGTGTGTGTGTGACCATTTAGTGTGGGTGTGTGTGTGTGACCATTTAGTGTGGGTGTGTGTGTGTGACCATTTAGTGTGTGTGTGTGTGTGTGACCATTTAGTGTGTGGTGTGTGTGTGTGTGTGACCATTTTTAGTGTGTGTGTGTTGTTGTGTGTGTGTGTGTGTGTGACTATTTAGTGTGTGGGTGTGTGTGTGACCATTTAGTGTGTGTGTGTGTGTGTGTGTGACGAATTAGTGTGGTGTGTGTGTGTGTGACCATTTAGTGTGGGTGTGTGTGTGTGTGTGACCATTTAGTGTGGGTGTGTGTGTGACCATTTAGTGTGGGTGTGTGTGTGTGTGTGTGTGTGTGACCATTTAGTGTGTGTGTGTGTGTGTGTGACCATTTTGTGTGTGTGTGTGTGACCATTTGTGTGGTGTGTGTGTGTGTGACCATTTAGTGTGTGTGTGTGTGTGTGGAGTTTAGTGTGAGTTTGTGTGTGTGTGTGTGACCATTTAGTGTGTGTGTGTGTGTGTGACCATTTAGTGTGTGTGTTGTGTGTGTGTGTGACCATTTAGTGTGTGTGTGTGTGTGTGTGACCATTTAGTGTGGGTGTGTGTGTGACCATTTAGTGTGTGTGTGTGTGTGTGTGACCATTTAGTGTGTGTGTGTGTGACCATTTAGTGTGGGTGTGTGTGTGACCATTTAGTGTGTGTGTGTGTGTGTGTGACCATTTAGTGTGGTGTGTGTGTGTGTGACCATTTAGTGTGGTGTGTGTGTGACCATTTAGTGTGTGTCCATTTAGTGTGGGTGTGGGTGTGACCATTTTGTGTGTGTGTGTGTGTGTGTGACCATTTAGTGTGTGTGTGTGTGTGTGTGACCATTTAGTGGGTGTGTGTGACCATTTGTGTGGGTGTGTGTGTGTGTGCCATTTAGTGTGTGTATGTGTGTGTGTGTGTGTTTAGTGTGTTGTGTGTGTGTGTGTGACCATTTAGTGTGGGTGTGTGTGTGTGACCATTAGTGTGGGTGTGTGTGTGACCATTTAGTGTGGGTGTGTGTGTGTGTGACCATTTAGTGTGTGTGTGTGTGTGTGTGACCATTTAGTGTGGGGTGTGTGTGTGTGACCTTTTAGTGTGTGTGTGTGTGTGTGTGTGTGTGACCATTTAGTGTGTGTGTGTGTGTGACCATTTAGTGTGTGTGGGTGTCTGTGTGTGACCATTTAGTCTGGGTGTGTGTGTGTGACCATTTAGTGTGGATGTGTGTGTGACCATTTAGTGTGTGTGTGTGTGTGTGTGTGACCATTTAGTGTGTGGGTGTGTGTGTGGGTGACCATTTAGTGTGTGTGTGTGTGTGTGTGTGTGTGTGTGTGTGACCATTTAGTGTGTGGTTGTGTGGTGTGACCATTTAGTGTGTGTGTGTGTGTGTGTGTGACCATTTAGTGTGGGTGTGTGTGGTGACCATTTAGTGTGGGTGTGTGTGTGTGTGTGACCATTTAGTGTGGGTGTGTGTGTGACCATTTAGTGTGGGTGTGTGTGTGTGACCATTTAGTGTGTGTGTGTGTGTGTGACCATTTAGTGTGTGTGTGTGACCATTTGTGTGGGTTGTGTGTGTGTGTGACCATTTAGTGTGTGTGTGTGTGTGTGTGACCATTTAGTGTGGTGTGTGTGTGTGTGTGACCATTTAGTGTGTTTGTGTGTGTGTGACCATTTAGTGTGTGTGTGTGTGTGTGTGTGACCATTTAGTGTGTGTGTGTGTGTGTGTGTGTGTGACCATTTAGTGTGGGTGTGTGTGTGACCATTTAGTGTGTGTGTGTGTGTGTGTGTGTGTGTGTGTGTGACCATTTAGTGTGGTGTGTGTGTGACCATTTAGTGTGTGTGTGTGTGTGTGTGACCATTTAGTGGTGTGTGTGTGTGTGACCATTTAGTGTGGGTGTGTGTGTGACCATTTAGTGTGTGTGTCCATTTAGTGTGGGTGTGGTGTGTGACCATTTAGTGTGGGTGTGTGTGTGTGTGTGTGTGTGTGACCATTTAGTGTGTGTGTGTGTGTGTGTGACCATTTAGTGTGTGTGTGTGACCATTTAGTGTGGGTGTGTGTGTGTGTGACCATTTAGTGTGTGTGTGTGTGTGTGTGACCGTTGTAGTTGTGTTGTGTGTGTGTGTGTGACCATTTAGTGTGGGTGTGTGTGTTGTGACCATTTAGTGTGGTGTGTGTGTGACCATTTAGTGTGGGGTGTGTGTGTGTGACCATTTAGTGTGGGTGTGTGTGTGTGTGTGTGTGTGACCATTTAGTGTGGTGTGTGTGTGACCATTTAGTGTGTGTGTGTGTGTGTGACCATTTAGTGTGGGTGTGTGTGTGTGACCATTTAGTGTGTGTGTGTGACCTTTTAGTGTGTGTGTGTGTGTGTGACCATTTAGTGTGGTGTGTGTGACCATTTAGTGTGGGTGTGTGTGTGTGACCATTTTGTGTGTGTGTGTGACCATTTTGTGTGTGTGTGTGTGACCATTTAGTGTGGGTGTGTGTGTGTTGTGACCATTTAGTGTGCTTGTGTGTTGTGTGACCATTTAGTGTGGGTGTGTGATGGTTAGTGTGTGTGTGTGACCATTTAGTGTTGTGTGTGTGTGACCATTTAGTGTTTGTGTGTGTGACCATTTAGTGTTTGTGTGTGTGTGACCATTTAGTGTGGGTGTGTGTGTGACCATTTAGTGTGTGTGTGTGTGTGACCATTTAGTGTGTGTGTGTGTGTGACCATTTAGTATGTGTTTGTGTGTGTGTGACCATTTAGTCTGGGTGTGTGTGTGTGACCATTTAGTGTGGATGTGTGTGTGACCATTTAGTGTGTGTGTGTGTGTGTGTGTGACCATTTAGTGTGGGTGTGTGTGTGAGCATTTGTGTGTGTGTGTGTTGTGTGTGTTGTGTGTTGTGACCATTTAGTGTGGGTGTGTGTGTGGTGACATTTAGTGTGGGTGTGTGTGTGACCATTTAGTGTGGGTGTGTGTGTGTGACATGTAGTGTGGGTGTGTGTGTGTGACCATTTAGTGTGTGTGTGTGTGTGTGTGTGTGACCATTTAGTGTGGGTGTGTGTGTGTGACCATTTAGTGTGGGTGTGGTGTGTGTGTGTGTGACCATTTAGTGTGGTGTGTGTTGTGACCATTTTAGGTGTGTGTGTGTGTGACCATTTAGTGTGGTTGTGTGTGTGTGACCATTTAGTGTGTGTGTGTGACCATTTAGTGTGTGTGTTGTGTGTGACCATTTAGTGTGTGTGTGGGTGACCATTTAGTGTGGGTGTGTGTGTGTGACCATTTAGTGTGTGTGTGTGACCATTTAGTGTGTGTGTGTGTGTGACCATTTAGTGTGGGTGTGTGGTGTGTGACCATTTAGTGTGGGTGTGTGTGACCATTTAGTGTGGGTGTGTGACCATTTTGTGTGTGTGTGTGTGACCATTTAGTGTGTGTGTGTGTGACCATTTAGTGTGTGTGTGTGTGTGACCATTTAGTGTGTGTGTGGGGTGACCATTTAGTGTGGGTGTGTGTGTGTTCATTTGTGTGTTTGTGTGTGTGTGTGTGTGTGTGACCATTTAGTGTGTGTGTGTGTGACCATTTAGTGTGTGTGTGTGTGCGTGTGTGACCATTTAGTGTGTGTGTGTGTGACCATTTAGTGTGTGGTGTGTGTGTGGACCATTTAGTGTGGGTTGTGTGTTGTGTGTGTGTGACCATTTAGTGGGTGTGTGTGGTGTGTGTGTTGTGACCATTTAGTGTGGTTGTGTGTGTGTGTGTGTGTGACCATTTAGTGTGTGTGTGTGTGTGTGTGTGACCATTTAGTGTGTGTGTGTGTGTGTGTGTGTGGTGTGACCATTTAGTGTGTGTGTGTGTGTGTGTGACCATTTAGTGTGTGTGTGTGTTGTGTGTGTGTGTGTGACATTTAGTGTGTGTGTGTGTGTGTGACCATTTAGTGTGTGTGTGTGTGTGTGTGACCATTTAGTGTGTGTGTGTGGTGTGTGTGACCATTTAGTGTGTGTGTGTGTGTGTGTGACCATTTAGTGTGTGTGTGTGTGTGACCATTTAGTGTGTGTGTGTGTGTGACCATTTAGTGTGTGTGTGTGTGTGTATGTGTGTTGTGTGTGTGTGTGTGTGACCATTTAGTGTGTGTGTGTGTGTGTGTGTGTGTGTGTGTGTGTGACCATTTAGTGTGGGTGTGTGTGACCATTTAGTGTGGGTGTGTGTGGTGTGACCATTTAGTGTGGGTGTGTGTGTGTGACCATTTAGTGTGTGTGTGTGTGTGACCATTTAGTGTGGGTGTGTGTGTGACCATTTAGTGTGGGTGTGTGTGTGTGACCATTTAGTGTTGTTGTGTGTGTGTGTATTTGTGTGTGTGTGTGACCATTTAGTGTGTGTTGTGTTTGTGTGACCATTTAGTGTGTGTGTGTGACCATTTGTGTGGGTTGTGTGTGTGTGACCATTTGTGTGTGTGTGTGTGTGTGTGACCATTTAGTGTGGGTGTGTGTGTGTGTGACCATTTAGTGTGTGTGTGTGTGACCATTGTGTGTTGGTGTGTGTGTGTGTGACCATTTAGTGTGTGTGTTTGTGTGTGTGTGTGTGACCATTTAGTGTGTGTGTGTGTGTGTGACCATTTAGTGTGGGTGTGTGTGTGTGACCATTTAGTGTGGGGTGTGTGTGTGTGACCATTTAGTGTGTGTGTGTGTTGTCCATTTAGTGTGTGTGTGTGTGTGACCATTTAGTGTGGGTGTGGGTGTGTGTGTGACCATTTAGTGTGTGTGTGTGTGACCTTTAGTGTGTTGGTGGTGTGTGTGTGTGTGACCATTTAGTGTGTGTGTTTGTGTGTGTGTGTGTGTGACCATTTAGTGTGGGTGTGGGTGTGTGTGACCATTTAGTGTGGGTGTGTGTGTGTGTGACCATTTAGTGTGTGTGTGTGTGACCATTTAGTGTGTGTGTGTTTGTGTGGGTGTGGTGTGTGTGTGACCATTTAGTGTGTGTGTGTGACCATTTAGTGTGGGTGTGTGTGTGACCATTTAGTGTGGGTGTGTGTGGGTGACCATTTAGTGTGGGTGTGTGTGTGTGACCATTTAGTGTGGTGTGTGTGTGTGTGACCATTTAGTGTGAGTGTGTGTGTGACCATTTAGTGTGGGTGTGTGTGTGACCATTTAGTGGGTGTGTGTGTGTGTGTGTGTGACCATTTAGTGTGGTGTGTGTGTGTGTGTGACCATTTAGTGTGGGTGTGTGTGTGTGTGTGTGTGTGACCATTTAGTGTGTGTGTGTGTGACCATTTAGTGTGGGTGTGTGTGTGTGACCATTTAGTGTGTGTGTGTGTGACCATTTAGTGTGGGGTGTGTGTGTGTGTGTGACCATTTAGTGTGTGTGTGTGGTGACCATTTAGTGTGGGTGTGTGTGGTGTGACCATTTAGTGTGTGTGTGTGTGTGTGTGTGTGTGTGTGTGTGTGTGTGACCATTTTGTGTGTGTGTGTGTGTGACATTTAGTGTGTGTGTGTGTGACCATTTAGTGTGGGTGTGTGTGTGTGTGACCATTTAGTGTGTGTGTGTGTGTGTGTGACCATTTAGTTTGGTGTGTGGGTGTGTTTGACCATTTAGTGTGTGTGTGTGTGTGTGTGTGACCATTTAGTGTGTGTGTGTGTGTGTGACCATTTAGTGTGGGTGTGTGTGTGACCATTTAGTGTGGGTGTGTGTGTGTGTGTTGTGTTTGTGTGTGTGTGTGTGACCATTTAGTGTGTGGGTGTGTGTGTGACCATTTAGTGTGTGTGTGTGTGTGTGACCATTTAGTGTGTGTGTGTGTGTGTGACAATTTAGTGTGGGTGTGTGTGTTGACCATTTAGTGTGTGTGTGTGTGTGTGACCATTTAGTGTGGGTGTGTGTGTGTGACCATTTAGTGTGTGTGTGTGTGTGTGACCATTTAGTGTGTGGGTGTGTGTGTGTGTGACCATTATGTGTGTGTGTGTGTGTGTGACCATTTAGTGTGTGGGTGTTTGTGTGTGTGACCATTTAGTGTGGGGGTGTGTGTTTGTGACCATTTATTGTGTGTGTGTGTGACCATTTAGTGTGTGTGTGTGTGACCATTTAGTGTGGGTGTGTGTGTGTGTGAGACCATTTAGTGTGGGTGTGTGTGTGTGTGACCATTTAGTGTGGGTGTGGTGTGTGTTGTGACCATTTAGTGTGTGTGTGTGTGTGTGTGACTTTAGTGTGTGGGTGTGTGTGTGACCATTTAGTGTGGTGTGTGTGTGTGTGTGTGTGTGTGTGACCATTTAGTGTGTGTGTGTGTGTGACCATTTAGTGTGTGGGTGTGTGTGTGTGACCATTTAGTGTGGGTGTGTGTGTGTGACCATTTAGTGTGGGTGTGTGTGTGTGACCATTTAGTGTGTGTGTGTGTGTTTGACCATTTAGTGTGTGGGTGTGTGTGTGTGTGACCATTTAGTGTGTGTGTGTGTGTGTGTGTGTGTGTGTGACCATTTAGTGTGTGGTGTGTGTGTGACCATTTAGTGTGTGTGTGTGACATTTAGTGTGGGTGTGTGGTGTGACCATTTAGTGTGGGTGTGTGTGTGTGTGTGTGACCATTTAGTGTGGGTGTGTGTGTGACCATTTAGTGTGGGTGTGTGTTG
>NC_054474.1:20103724-20193724 GCF_017639515.1 Carcharodon carcharias
TGTGTGTGTGTTTGACCATTTAGTGTGTGGGTGTGTGTGTGGGTGACCATTTAGTGTGTGTGCGTGTGTGTGTGTGTGTGTGTGACTATTTAGTGTGTGGGTGTGTGTGTGACCATTTAGTGTGTGTGTGTGACGATTTAGTGTGGGTGTGTGTCGGTGACCATTTAGTGTGGGTGTCTGTGTGTGTGTGACCATTTAGTGTGGGTGTGTGTGTGACAATTTAGTGTGGGAGTATGTGTGTGTGTGTGTGTGTGACTATTTAGTGTGTGTGTGTGTGTGTGACCATTTAGTGTCTGTGTGTGACCATTTGTGTGGGTATGTGTGTGTGTATTTAGTGTGTGTATGTGTGTGTGTGACCGTTTAGTGTGGTTGTGCGTGTGTGTGTGACCGTTTAGTGTGTTTGTGTGTGTGTGTCCATTTAGTGCGTGTGTGTGTGTGTGTGTGTGACCTTTTAGAGTGAGTGTGTGTTTGTGTGACCATTTAGTGTGGGTGTGTGTGTGACCATTTAGTGTGTGTTTGTGTGTGTGTGACCATTTATTGTGTGTGTGTGACAATTTAATGTGGGTGTGTGTGTGACCATTTATTGTTTGTGTGTGTGTATGTGACCATTTAGTCTCGGTGTGTGTGTGTGTGACCATTTAGTGTGGGTGAGTGTGTGACCATTTAGTGTGTGTCCATTTAGTGTGGGTGTGGGTGTGACAATTTAGTGTGGGAGTGTGTGTGTGTGTGTGTGTGACTATTTAGTGTGTGTGTGTGTGTGTGTGACCATTTAGTGTCTGAATGTGAACATTTGTGTGGGTATGTGTGTGTCTGAGTATTTAGTGTGTGTATGTGTGTGTGTGACCGTTTAGTGTGGTTGTGCGTGTGTGTGTGACCATTTAGTGTGGGTGTGTGTGTGTGACCACTTAGTGTGGGTGTGTGTGTGACCACTTAGTGTGGGTGTGTGTGTGTGACCATTTAGTGTGGGTGTGTGTGTGTGTGTGTGTGAGACCATTTAGTGTGGGTGTGTATTTGTGACCATTCAGTGTATGTGTGTTGGTGACCATTTAGTGTGGCTGTGTGTGTGTGACCATTTAGTGTGTGTGTGTGACCATTTAGTGTGTGTGTGTGTGTGTGACCATTTAGTGTGTGAATGGGTCACCATTTAGTGTGTGTGTGTGTGTGTGACCATTTAGTGTGTGTGTGTGACCATTTAGTGTGTGTGTGGGTGACCATTTAGTGTGAGTGCGTGTGTGTGTGACCATTTAGTGTGCTTACGTGTGTGACCATATAGTGTGGGTGTGTGATGGTTAGTGTGTGTGTGTGACCATTTAGTTTGTGTGTGGGTGACCATTTAGTGTTTGTGTGTGTGACCTTTTAGTGTTTGTGTGGGGGACCATATAGTGTGGGTGTGTGTGTGACCATTTAGTGTGTGTGTGTGTGTGACCATTTAGTGTGTGTGTGTGTGTGACCATTTAGTATGTGTTTGTGTGTGTGTGACCATTTATTGTGTGTGTGTGACAATTTAATGTGGGTGTGTGTGTGACCATTTATTGTTTGTGTGTGTGTGTGTATATGACCATTTAGTCCGTGTGTGTGTGTGTGTGACCATTTAGTGTGGGTGTGTGTGTGACCATTTAGTGTGTGTGTGTGTGTGTGTGACCATTTAGTGTGGGTGTGTGTGTGAGCAATTTGTGTGTGTGTGTGTGTGTGTGTGTGTGTGTGTGTGACCATTTAGTGTGGGTGTGTGTGTGTGACCACTTAGTGTGGGTGTGTGTGTGACTATTTAGTGTGGGTGTGTGTGTGTGACTATTTAGTGTGGGTGTGTGTGTGTGACCATTTAGTGTGTGTGTGTGTGTGTGTGTGTGACCATTTAGTGTGGGAGTGTGTGTGTGAACATTTAGTGTGGGTGTATGTGTGTGTGTGTGACCATTTATTGTGGGTGTGTATTTGTGACCATTTAGTGTATGTGTGTTGGTGACCATTTAGTGTGGTTGTGTGTGTGTGACCATTTAGTGTGTGTGTGTGACCATTCAGTGTGTGTGTGTGTGTGTGACCATTTAGTGTGTGAGTGGGTCACCATTAGTGTGGGTGTGTGTGTATGACCATTTAGTGTGTGTGTGTGACCATTTAGTGTGTGTGTGGGTGACCATTTAGTGTGAGTGCGTGTGTGTGTGATCATTTAGTGTGGGTACGTGTGTGACCATATAGTGTGGGTGTGTGACGATTTAGTGTGTGTGTGTGACCATTTAGTGTGTGTGTGGGTGACCATTTAGTGTTTGTGTGTGTGACCATTTAGTGTGTGTGTGGGGGACCATATAGTGTGGGTGTGTGTATGACCATTTAGTGTGTTTGTGTGTGTGTGTGTGTGTGTGACCATTTAGTGTATGTGTGTGCGACCATTTAGTGTGTGTGTGTGTGCGTGTGTGACCATTTAGTGTGCGTGTGTGACCATTTAGTGTGTGTGTGTGACCATTTAGTGTGTGTGTGTGTGTGACCATTTAGTGTGGGTGTGTCTGCGTGTGTGTGACCAGTTAGTGTGTGTGTGTGTGTGTGTGTGTGACCATTCAGTGTGGTTGTGTGTGTGTGTGTGTGTGACCATTTAGTGTGTGTGTGTGTGTGTGTGTGACCATTTAGTGTGTGTGTGTGTGTGTGTGTGTGTGCGTGACCATTTAGTGTGTGTGTGTGTGTGAGTGACCATTTATTGTGTGTGTGTGTGTGTGTGTGTGTGACCATTTAGTGTGTGTGTGTGTGTGACCATTTAGTGTGTGTGTGTATGTGTGTGATCATTTAGTGCAGATGTGTGTGTGGGTGTTTGACCATTTAGTGTGTGTGTGTGTGTGTGTTACCATTTAGTGTGTGTGTGTATGACCATTTATTGTGGGTGTGTGTGACCATTTAGTGTGAGTGTGTGTGTTTGTGTGTGTGTGTGTGTGTGTGTGTGAGACCATCTAGTGTGTGTGTGTGTGTGTGTGTGTGTGTGTGTGACCATTTAGTGTGGGTGTGTGTGTTTATTTAGTGTGGGTGTGTGTGGATGACCATTTAGTGTGGGTGTTTGTGTGTGACCATTTAGTGTGAGTGTGTGTGTGACCATTTAGTGTGGGTGTGTGTGTGACCATTTAGTGTGGGTGTGTGGGTGACCATTTAGTGTGGGTGTGTGTGGGTGACCATTTAGTGTATGTGTGTGTGTGTGTATTTGTGTGTGTGTGACTATTTAGTGTGTGTGTGTGTGGGTGAACATTTAGTGTGTGTGTGACCATTTAGTGTGGGTATGTGTGTGTGCATGACCATTTAGTGTGTGTATGTGTGTGTGTGACCATTTAGTGTGGGTGTGGGTGTGTGTGACCATTTAGTGTGTGTGTGTGTGACCACTTAGTGTGTTGGTGTGTGTGTGTGTGACCATTTAGTGTGTGTGTTTGTGTGTGTGTGTGTGTGACTATTTAGTGTGTGTGTGTGTGTGTGACCATTTAGTGTGGGTATGTGTGTGTGTGACCGTTTATTGTGGGTGTGCGTGTGACTGTGACCATTTAGTGTGTTTGTGTGTGTCCATTTAGTGCGTGTGTGTGTGTGACCATTTAGTGTGGGTGTGGGTGTGTGTGACCATTTAGTGTGTGTGTGTGTGACCACTTAGTGTGTTGGTGTGTGTGTGTGTGACCATTTAGTGTGTGTGTTTGTGTGTGTGTGTGTGTGTGACCATTTAGTGTGGGTATGTGTGTGTGTGACTGTTTAGTGTGGGTGTGCGTGTGACTGTGACCATTTAGTGTGTTTGTGTGTGTCCATTTAGTGCGTGTGTGTGTGTGTGTGTGTGTGTGCGTGTGACCATTTAGTGTGTGTGTGTGAATATTTAGTGTGGGTGTGTGTGTGACCATTTAGTGTGGGTGTGTGTGGGTGATCATTTAGTGTGGGTGTGTGTGGGTGACCATTTAGTGTGGGTGTGTGTGTGTGACCATTTAGTGTGAGTGTGTGTGTGACCATTTAGTGTGGGTGTGTGTGTGACCATTTAGTGTGTGTGTGTGTGTGTGTGTGTGTGTGTGTGTGTGTGTGACCATTTAGTCTGGGTGTGTGTGTGTGTGTGACCATTTAGTGTGTGTGTGTGTGTGTGTGTGTGTGTGTGTGTAACCATTTAGTGTGTGTGTGGGTGACCATTTAGTGTGGGTGTGTGTGTGTGACCATTCAGTGTGTGTGTGTGTGACCATTTAGTGTGTGTGTGTGTGTGACCATTTAGTGTGTGAGTGGGTCTCCATTTAGTGTGGGTGTGTGTGTGTGACCATTTAGTGTGTGTGTGTGTGTGTGTGTGTGTGTGTGTGTGTGACCATTTTGTTTGTGTGTGTTTGTGATCATTTAGTGTGTGTGTGTGTGACCATTTAGTGTGGGTGTGTGTGTGTGTGACCATTTAGTGTGTGTGTGTATGTGTGTGACCATTTAGTTTAGGTGTGTGTGTGGGTGTTTGACCATTTAGTGTGTGTGTGTTACCATTTAGTGTGTGTGTGTGTGTATGACCATTTAGTGTGGGTGTGTGTGTGCCCATTTAGTGTGAGTGTGTGTGTGTGTGTGTGTTTTTTTGTGTGTGTGTGACTATTTAATGTCTGGGTTTGTGTGTGACCATTTAGTGCGTGTGTGTGTGTGTGACCATTTAGTGTGTGTGTGTGTGGGTGACCATTTAGTGTGGGTGTGTGTGTATGCCCATTTAGTGTGATTGTGTGTGTGTGTGACCATTTAGTGTGGGTGTGTGTGTGTGACCATTTAGTGTGTGTGTGTGTGTGAGACCATTTAGTGTGTGGGTGTGTGTGTGTGTTACCATTAAGTGTGTGTGTGTGTGTGACTATTTAGTGTGTGGGTGTTTGTGTGTATGACTATTTAGTGTGTGGGTGTGTGTGTGACCATTTAGTGTGTGTGTGTGTGACCATTTAGTGTGGGTGTGTGACCATTTAGTGTGGGTATGTGTGTGTGTGTGGCCATTTAGTGTGGGTATGTGTGTGTGTGGCCATTTAGTGTGGGTATGTGTGTGTGTGACCATTTAGTGTGGGTGTGTGTGTGTGTGACTATTTAGTCTGTGGGTGTGTGTGTGACCTTTTAGTGTGTGTGTGTGTGTGTGTGTGTGTGTGTGACCATTTAGTGTGTGTATGTGTGTGATCATTCAGTGTGTGTGGGTGTGTATGTGTGACCATTTAGTGTGCGTGTGTGCGTGTGACCATTTAGTGTCGGTGTGTGTGTGATAATTTAGTGTGTGTGTGTGTGTTTGACCATTTAGTGTGTGGGTGTGTGTGTGGGAGATCATTTAGTGTGTGTGCGTGTGTGTGTGTGTGTGTGTGTGACTATTTAGTGTGTGGGTGTGTGTGTGACCATTTAGTGTGTGTGTGTGACGATTTAGTGTGGGTGTGTGTCGGTGACCATTTAGTGTGGGTGTCTGTGTGTGTGTGACCATTTAGTGTGGGTGTGTGTGTGACAATTTAGTGTGGGAGTGTGTGTGTGTGTGTGTGTGTGACTATTTAGTGTGTGTGTGTGTGTGTGACCATTTAGTGTCTGTGTGTGACCATTTGTGTGGGTATGTGTGTGTGTGAGTATTTAGTGTGTGTATGTGTGTGTGTGACCGTTTAGTGTGGTTGTGCGTGTGTGTGTGACCGTTTAGTGTGTTTGTGTGTGTGTGTCCATTTAGTGCGTGTGTGTGTGTGTGTGTGTGACCATTTAGTGTGTGTGTGTGTGTGTGTGTGTGACCATTTAGTGTGGGTGTGTGTGTGACCATTTAGTGTGTGTTTGTGTGTGTGTGACCATTTATTGTGTGTGTGTGACAATTTAATGTGGGTGTGTGTGTGACCATTTATTGTTTGTGTGTGTGTGTGTGACCATTTAGTCTGGGTGTGTGTGTGTGTGACCATTTAGTGTGGGTGAGTGTGTGACCATTTAGTGTGTGTCCATTTAGTGTGGGTGTGGGTGTGACAATTTAGTGTGGGAGTGTGTGTGTGTGTGTGTGTGACTATTTAGTGTGTGTGTGTGTGTGTGTGACCATTTAGTGTCTGAATGTGAACATTTGTGTGACCGTTTAGTGTGGTTGTGCGTGTGTGTGTGACCATTTAGTGTGGGTGTGTGTGTGTGACCACTTAGTGTGGGTGTGTGTGTGACCACTTAGTGTGGGTGTGTGTGTGTGACCATTTAGTGTGGGTGTGTGTGTGTGTGTGTGTGAGACCATTTAGTGTGGGTGTGTATTTGTGACCATTCAGTGTATGTGTGTTGGTGACCATTTAGTGTGGCTGTGTGTGTGTGACCATTTAGTGTGTGTGTGTGACCATTTAGTGTGTGTGTGTGTGTGTGTGACCATTTAGTGTGTGAGTGGGTCACCATTTAGTGTGGGTGTGTGTGTGTGACCATTTAGTGTGTGTGTGTGACCATTTAGTGTGTGTGTGGGTGACCATTTAGTGTGAGTGCGTGTGTGTGTGACCATTTAGTGTGCTTACGTGTGTGACCATATAGTGTGGGTGTGTGATGGTTAGTGTGTGTGTGTGACCATTTAGTTTGTGTGTGGGTGACCATTTAGTGCTTGTGTGTGTGACCTTTTAGTGTTTGTGTGGGGGACCATATAGTGTGGGTGTGTGTGTGACCATTTAGTGTGTGTGTGTGTGTGACCATTTAGTGTGTGTGTGTGTGTGACCATTTAGTATGTGTTTGTGTGTGTGTGACCATTTATTGTGTGTGTGTGACAATTTAATGTGGGTGTGTGTGTGACCATTTATTGTTTGTGTGTGTGTGTGTGTGTGTGACCATTTAGTCTGGGTGTGTGTGTGTGTGACCATTTAGTGTGGGTGTGTGTGTGACCATTTAGTGTGTGTGTGTGTGTGTGTGTGACCATTTAGTGTGGGTGTGTGTGTGAGCAATTTGTGTGTGTGTGTGTGTGTGTGTGTGTGTGTGACCATTTAGTGTGGGTGTGTGTGTGTGACCACTTAGTGTGGGTGTGTGTGTGACTATTTAGTGTGGGTGTGTGTGTGTGACTATTTAGTGTGGGTGTGTGTGTGTGACCATTTAGTGTGTGTGTGTGTGACCATTTAGTGTGGGAGTGTGTGTGTGAACATTTAGTGTGGGTGTATGTGTGTGTGTGTGACCATTTATTGTGGGTGTATATTTGTGACCATTTAGTGTATGTGTGTTGGTGACCATTTAGTGTGGTTGTGTGTGTGTGACCATTTAGTGTGTGTGTGTGACCATTCAGTGTGTGTGTGTGTGTGTGACCATTTAGTGTGTGAGTGGGTCACCATTTAGTGTGGGTGTGTGTGTATGACCATTTAGTGTGTGTGTGTGACCATTTAGTGTGTGTGTGGGTGACCATTTAGTGTGGGTTTGTGTGTGTGTGACCATTTAGTGTGTGTGTGTGTGACCATTTAGTGTGTGTGTGTGTGTGAGCATTTAGTTTGGGTGTGTGTGTGTGAACATTTAGTGTGTGTGTGTGTGTGACCATTTAGTGTGTGTGTGGGTGACCATTTAGTGTCGGTGCGTGTGTATGTGACCATTCAGTGTGGGTGTGTGTGTGACCATTTAGTGTAGGTGTGTGACCATTTAGTGTTTGAGTGTATGTGACCATTTAGTGTGTGTGTGGGTGACCATTCAGTGTGGGTGTGTATATGACCATTTAGTGTGTGTGTGTGTGACCATTTAGGTGTGTGTGTGTGTGTGAACATTTAGTGTGGGTATGTGTGGGTGACCATTAGTGTGGGTGTGTATGGGTGACCATTTAGTGTGGGTGTTTCTGTGTGACCATTTAGTGTGTGTGTGTGTGTGTGAACATTTAGTGTGTGTGTGTTTGTGTGTGTGTGTGTGTGTGTGTGCGTGTGTGTTTGTGACCATTTAGTGTGTGTGTGTGTGACCATTTAGTGTGTGTGTGTGTGCGTGACCATTTAGTGTGGTTGTGTGTGTGTGTGTGACCATTTAGTGTGTGTGTGTGTGTGAGTGACCATTTAGTGTGTGTCTGTGTGTGTGACCATTTAGCGTGTGTCTGTGTGTGTGTGTGTCCATTTAGTGTGTGTGTGTGTGACCATTTAGTGTGTGTTTGTGTGTGTGTGTGACCATTTATTGTGGGTGTGTGTGTGTGTGTGTGCTTGTGACCATTTATTGTGTGTGTGTGTGTGTGTGTATGACCATTTAGTGTGGGTGTGTGTGGGTGACCATTTAGTGTATGGGTGTGTGAGTGTGACCATTTAGTCTGTGGGTATGTATGTGACCATTTAGTGTGTGTGAGTGTGTATGTGTGACCATTTAGTGTGGGTGTGTGTGTGACCATTTAGTGTGGGAGTGTGACCATTTAGTGTGTGTGTGTGTGACCATTTAGTGTGTGTGTGTGTGAGTGACCATTTAGAGTGTGTGTGGGTGACCATTGAGTGTGTGTGTGTGTTTGTGTGCATGTGTGACCATTTGATGTGTGTGTGTGTGTGTGTGTGTGACCATTTAGTGTGGGTGTGTGTGTGTGACCATCTATTGTGGGTATGTGTGTGTGACCATTTAGTGTGTGTGTGACCATTTAGTGTGGGTGTGTGTGTGTGACCATTTAGTGTGTGTGTGTGTGTGTGTGTGTGTGTGTGTGTGTGTGACCATTTTGTTTGTGTGTGTTTGTGACCATTTAGTGTGTGTGTGTGTGACCATTTAGTGTGGGTGTGTGTGTGTGTGACCATTTAGTGTGTGTGTGTATGTGTGTGACCATTTAGTTTAGGTGTGAGTGTGGGTGTTTGACCATTTAGTGTGTGTGTGTGTGTGTGTTACCATTTAGTGTGTGTGTGTGTGTATGACCATTTAGTGTGGGTGTGTGTGTGCCCATTTAGTGTGAGTGTGTGTGTGTGTGTGTGTTTTTTTGTGTGTGTGTGACTATTTAATGTCTGGGTGTGTGTGTGACCATTTAGTGCGTGTGTGTGTGTGTGTGTGACCATTTAGTGTGTGTGTGTGTGGGTGACCATTTAGTGTGGGTGTGTGTGTATGCCCATTTAGTGTGATTGTGTGTGTGTGTGACCATTTAGTGTGGGTGTGTGTGTGTGACCATTTAGTGTGTGTGTGTGTGTGAGACCATTTAGTGTGTGGGTGTGTGTGTGTGTTACCATTAAGTGTGTGTGTGTGTGTGACTATTTAGTGTGGGTGTGTGTGTGTGACTATTTAGTGTGGGTGTGTGTGTGTGACCATTTAGTGTGTGTGTGTGTGTGTGTGACAATTTAGTGTGGGAGTGTGTGTGTGAACATTTAGTGTGGGTGTATGTGTGTGTGTGTGACCATTTATTGTGGGTGTATATTTGTGACCATTTAGTGTATGTGTGTTGGTGACCATTTAGTGTGGTTGTGTGTGTGTGACCCTTTAGTGTGTGTGTGTGACCATTCAGTGTGTGTGTGTGTGTGTGACCATTTAGTGTGTGAGTGGGTCACCATTTAGTGTGGGTGTGTGTGTATGACCATTTAGTGTGTGTGTGTGACCATTTAGTGTGTGTGTGGGTGACCATTTAGTGTGGGTTTGTGTGTGTGTGACCATTTAGTGTGTGTGTGTGTGACCATTTAGTGTGTGTGTGTGTGTGAGCATTTAGTTTGGGTGTGTGTGTGTGTGAACATTTAGTGTGTGTGTGTGTGTGACCATTTAGTGTGTGTGTGGGTGACCATTTAGTGTCGGTGCGTGTGTATGTGACCATTCAGTGTGGGTGTGTGTGTGACCATTTAGTGTAGGTGTGTGACCATTTAGTGTTTGAGTGTATGTGACCATTTAGTGTGTGTGTGGGTGACCATTCAGTGTGGGTGTGTATATGACCATTTAGTGTGTGTGTGTGTGACCATTTAGGTGTGTGTGTGTGTGTGAACATTTAGTGTGGGTATGTGTGGGTGACCATTAGTGTGGGTGTGTATGGGTGACCATTTAGTGTGGGTGTTTCTGTGTGACCATTTAGTGTGTGTGTGTGTGTGTGAACATTTAGTGTGTGTGTGTTTGTGTGTGTGTGTGTGTGTGTGTGCGTGTGTGTTTGTGACCATTTAGTGTGTGTGTGTGTGACCATTTAGTGTGTGTGTGTGTGCGTGACCATTTAGTGTGGTTGTGTGTGTGTGTGTGACCATTTAGTGTGTGTGTGTGTGTGAGTGACCATTTAGTGTGTGTCTGTGTGTGTGACCATTTAGCGTGTGTCTGTGTGTGTGTGTGTCCATTTAGTGTGTGTGTGTGTGACCATTTAGTGTGTGTTTGTGTGTGTGTGTGACCATTTATTGTGGGTGTGTGTGTGTGTGTGTGCTTGTGACCATTTATTGTGTGTGTGTGTGTGTGTGTATGACCATTTAGTGTGGGTGTGTGTGGGTGACCATTTAGTGTATGGGTGTGTGAGTGTGACCATTTAGTCTGTGGGTATGTATGTGACCATTTAGTGTGTGTGAGTGTGTATGTGTGACCATTTAGTGTGGGTGTGTGTGTGACCATTTAGTGTGGGAGTGTGACCATTTAGTGTGTGTGTGTGTGACCATTTAGTGTGTGTGTGTGTGAGTGACCATTTAGAGTGTGTGTGGGTGACCATTGAGTGTGTGTGTGTGTTTGTGTGCATGTGTGACCATTTGATGTGTGTGTGTGTGTGTGTGTGTGACCATTTAGTGTGGGTGTGTGTGTGTGACCATCTATTGTGGGTATGTGTGTGTGACCATTTAGTGTGTGTGTGACCATTTAGTGTGGGTGTGTGTGTGTGACCATTTTGTGCGGGTGTGTGTGTGACCATTTAGTGTGTGGGTGTGTGTGTGACCATTTAGTGTGGGTATGTGTGTGTGACCATTTAGTGTGGGTGTGTGCGTGGGTGACCATTTAGTGAGGGTGTGTGTGTGTGCCCATTTAGTGTGGGTGCGTGTGTGACCATTTAGTGTGTGTGTGTGTGTGACCATTTAGTGTGTGTGTGTGTGTGACCATTCAGTGTGGGTGTGTGTGTGTGACCATTTAATATGTGTGTGTGTGTAACCATCTAGTGTGGGTATGTGTGTGTGACCATTTAGTGTGTGTGTGATCGTTTAGTGTGGTTGTGTGCGTGGGTGACCATTTAGTGTGGGTGTGTGTGTGTGACCATTTAGTCTGTGTGTGTGTGTGTCCATTTAGCGTGTGTGTGTGTGTGACCATTTAGTGTATGTGTGACCATTTAGTGTGGGTGTGTGTGTGTGAACATTTAGTGTGGGTGTGTTTGTGTGTGTGTGTGTGTGGGTGTGCGTGTGTGTTTGTGACCATTTAGTGTGTGTGTGTGTGTGTGTGTGTGTGTGTGTTTGTGTGACCATTTAGTGTGTGTGGGTGACCATTTAGTGTGGGTGCGTGTGTATGTGACCATTTAGTGTGGGTGCATGTGTGACCATTTAGTGTGGGTGTGTGACCATTTAGTGTGTGTGTGTTTGACCATTTAGTGTGTGGGTTTGTGTGACCATTTAGTGTGGGTTTGTGTGACCATTTAGTGTGGGTGTGTGTGTGACCATTTAGTGTGTGTGTGTGTAACCATTTAGTGTGGGTTTGTGTGACCATTTAGTGTGGGTGTGTGTGTGACCATTTAGTGTGGGTGTGTGACTATTTAGTGTGTGTGTGTGTGTGACCATTTAGTGTGTGTGTGTGTGAGTGTCCATTTAGAGTGTGTGTGGGTGACCATTGAGTGTGTGTGTGTGTGTGTGTTCATTTAATGTGTGTGTGTGTGTGAACATTTAGTGTGTGTGTTTGACCATTTAGTGTGTGGGTTTGTGTGACCATTTAGTGTGGGTTTGTGTGACCATTTAGTGTGGGTGTGTGTGTGACCATTTAGTGTGTGTGTGTGTGACCATTTAGTGTGTGTGTGTGTGACCATTTAGTGTGGGTTTGTGTGACCATTTAGTGTGGGTGTGTGTGTGACCATTTAGTGTGGGTGTGTGACCATTTAGTGTGTGTGTGTGTGACCATTTAGTGTGTGTGTGTGTGAGTGACCATTTAGAGTGTGTGTGGGTGACCATTGAGTGTGTGTGTGTGTGTGTGTTCATTTAATGTGTGTGTGTGTGTGAACATTTAGTGTGTGAGGGTGACCATTTAGTGTGTGTGTGTGTGTGACCATTTAGTATGTGTGTGTGTGTGTGACCATCTAGTGTGGGTATGTGTGTGTGACCATTTAGTGTGTGTGTGACCATTTAGTGTGGGTGTGTGTGTGTGACCATTTTGTGTGGGTGTGTGTGTGACCATTTAGTGTGTGGGTGTGTGTGTGACCATTTAGTGTGGGTGTGACCATTTAGTGTGTGTATGTGTGTGTGACCATTTATTGTGGGTGTGTGCGTGGGTGACCATTTAGTGTGGGTGTGTGTGTGTGACCATTTAATGTAGGTGTGTGTGTGACCATTTAGTGTGTGTGTGTGTGTGTGTGTGTGTGTGTGTGTGTGTGTGACCATTTAGAGTGGGTGTGTGTGTGTGACCGTTTAGTGTGGGTATGTGTGGGTGACCTTAAGTGTGGGTGTGGATGGGTGACCATTTAGTGTGGGTGTGTGTGTGTGACCATTTAGTGTGTGTGTGTGTGTGTGTGAGCATTTAGTGTGGGTGTGTTTGTGTGTGTGTGTGTGTGTGTGTGTCTGTGCGTGTGTGTTTGTGACCATTTTGTGTGTGTGTGTGACCATTTAGTGTGTGTGTGTGTTTGTGAACATTTAGTGTGGTTGTGTGTGTGTGTATGACCATTTAGTGTGTGTGTGAGTGACCATTTAGTGTGTGTCTGTGTGTGTGACCATTTAGCGTGTGTGTGTGTGTGTGTGACCATTTAGTGTGTGTGTGTGTGTATGTGTGTGACCATTTAGTGTGTGTTTGTGTGTGTGTGTGACCATTTAGTGTGGGTGTGTGTGTGTGTGTGCGTGTGACCATTTATTGTGTGTGTGTGTGTGTATGACCATTTAGTGTGGGTGTGTGTGGGTGACCATTTAGTGTAAGTGTGTTTGTGACCACTTAGTGTGTGTGTGTGTGTGGGTGACCATTTAGTGTATGGGTGTGTGAGTGTGACCATTTAGTCTGTGGGTGTGTGTGCGACCATTTAGTGTGTGTGAGTGTGTATGTGTGACCATTTAATGTGGGTGTGTGTGTGTGTGACAATTTAGTGTGTGTGTGTGTGACCATTTAGTGTGGGTGTGTGTATGTGTGCGTGTGACCATTTATTGTGTGTGTGTGTGTGTGCGTGACCATTTAGTGTGGGTGTGTGTGGGTGACCATTTAGTGTGGGTGTGTGTGTGACCATTTAGTGTGTGTGTATGTGTGTGTGAGACCATTTAGTGTGGGTGTTTGTGTGTGACCATTTAGTATGTGTGTGTGTGTGACCATCTAGTGTGGATATGTGTGTGTGACCATTTAGTGTGTGTGTGACCATTTAGTGTGGGTGTGTGTGTGTGACCATTTTGTGTGGGTGTGTGTGTGACCATTTAGTGTGTGGGTGTGTGTGTGACCATTTAGTGTGGGTATGTGTATGTGACCATTTAGTGTGGGTGTGTGCGTGGGTGACCATTTAGTGTGGGTGTGTGTGTGTGACCATTTAGTGTGGGTGTGTGTGTGACCATTTAGTGTGTGTGTGTGTGTGTGTGTGTGTGTGTGTGTGACCATTTAGTGTGGGTGTGTGTGTGTGACCGTTTAGTGTGGGTGTGTGTGGGTGACCATTTAGTGTGTGTGTGTGTGTGTGTGTGTGTGTGTGTGTGTGTGTGACCATTTAGTGTGTGTGTGGGTGACCATTTAGTGTGGGTGCGTGTGTATGTGACCATTTAGAGTGGGTGCATGTGTGACCATTTAGTGTGGGTGTGTGACCATTTAGTGTGTGTGTGTGTGTGACCATTTAGTGTGTGGGTTTGTGTGACCATTTAGTGTGGGTTTGTGTGACCATTTAGTGTGGGTGTGTGTGTGACCATTTAGTGTGTGTGTGTGTGACCATTTAGTGTGTCTGTGTGTGACCATTTAGTGTGGGTGTGTGTGTGACCATTTAGTGTGGGTGTGTGACCATTTAGTGTGTGTGTGTGTGACCATTTAGTGTGTGTGTGTGTGAGTGACCATTTAGAGTGTGTGTGGGTGACCATTGAGTGTGTGTGTGTGTGTGTGTTCATTTAATGTGTGTGTGTGTGTGAACATTTAGTGTGTGTGGGTGACCATTTTGTGTGCGTGTGTGTGTGACCATTTAGTATGTGTGTGTGTGTGTGACCATCTAGTGTGGGTATGTGTGTGTGACCATTTAGTGTGTGTGTGACCATTTAGTGTGGGTGTGTGTGTGTGTGACCATTTTGTGTGGGTTTGTGTGTGACCATTTAGTGTATGGGTGTGTGTGTGACCATTTAGTGTGTGTGTGACCATTTAGTGTGTGTATGTGTGTGTGACCATTTATTGTGGGTGTGTGCGTGGGTGACCATTTAGTGTGGATGTGTGTGTGTGACCATTTAGTGTGGGTGTGTGTGTGACCATTTAGTGTGTGTGTGTGTGTGTGTGTGTGTGTGTGTGTGTGTGTGTGTGTGTGTGTGTGTGACCATTTAGAGTGGGTGTGTGTGTGTGACCGTTTAGTGTGGGTATGTGTGGGTGACCATTAGTGTGGGTGTGGATGGGTGACCATTTAGTGTGGGTGTGTGTGTGTGACCATTTAGTGTGTGTGTGTGTGTGTGAACATTTAGTGTGGGTGTGTTTGTGTGTGTGTGTGTGTGTGTGTGTGTGTGCGTGTGTGTTTGTGACCATTTTGTGTGTGTGTGTGACCATTTAGTGTGTGTGTGTGTTTGTGAACATTTAGTGTGGTTGTGTGTGTGTGTATGACCATTTAGTGTGTGTGTGAGTGACCATTTAGTGTGTGTCTGTGTGTGTGACCATTTAGCGTGTGTGTGTGTGTGTGTGACCATTTAGTGTGTGTGTGTGTGTATGTGTGTGACCATTTAGTGTGTGTTTGTGTGTGTGTGTGACCATTTAGTGTGGGTGTGTGTGTGTGTGTGCGCGTGACCATTTATTGTGTGTGTGTGTGTGTATGACCATTTAGTGTGGGTGTGTGTGGGTGACCATTTAGTGTAAGTGTGTTTGTGACCACTTAGTGTGTGTGTGTGTGTGGGTGACCATTTAGTGTATGGGTGTGTGAGTGTGACCATTTAGTCTGTGGGTGTGTGTGCGACCATTTAGTGTGTGTGAGTGTGTATGTGTGACCATTTAATGTGGGTGTGTGTGTGTGTGACAATTTAGTGTGTGTGTGTGTGACCATTCAGTGTGGGTGTGTATGGCTGACCATTTAGTGTGGGTGTGTGTGTGTGACCATTTAGTGTGTGTGTGTGTGTGAGACCATTTAGTGTGTGTGTGTGTGTGTGTGTGTGACCATTTAGTACGTGTGTGTGTGGGACCATCTAGTGTGGATATGTGTGTGTGACCATTTAGTGTCTGTGTGACCATTTAGTGTGGGTGTGTGTGTGACCATTTTGTGTGGGTGTGTGTGTGACCATTTAGTGTGTGGGTGTGTGTGTGACCATTTAGTGTGGGTATGTGTGTGTGACCATTTATTGTGGGTGTGTGCGTGGGTGACCATTTAGTGTGGGTGTGTATGTGTGACCATTTAGTGTGGGTGTGTGTGTGACCATTTAGTGTGTGTGTGTGGGTGTGTGTGTGTGTGTGACCATTTAGTGTGGGTGTGTGTGTGTGACCGTTTAGTGTGGGTGTGTGTGGGTGACCATTAGTGTGGGTGTGTATGGGTGACCATTTAGTGTGGGTGTGTGTGTGTGACCATTTAGCGTGTGTGTGTGTGTGTGAACATTCAATGTGGGTGTGTTTGTGTGTGTGTGTGTGTGTGTGTGTGTGTGTGTGTTTGTGACCATTTAGTGAGAGTGTGTGTGTGTGTGTGTGTGTGTGTGTGTGTGTGTGTGTGTGAGACCATTTTTTGTGGGTATGTGTGTGTGACCATTTAGTGTGTGTGTGTGTATGACCATTTAGTGTGGGTGTGTGTGTGTGAACATTTAGTGTGCGTGTGTGTGTGACCATTTAGTGTGTGTGTGAGTGACCATTTAGTGTGTCTGTGACCATTTAGTGTGGGTGTGTGTGGGTGTGCGTGTGTGACCAGTTAGTGTGTGTGTGAGACCATTTAGTGTGTGTGTGTGTGTGTGTGTGTGACCATTTAGTGTGTGTGAGTATGTGTGTGTGTGACCATTTTGTGTGTGTGTGTGTGTGTGTGACCATTTAGTGTGTGTGTGTGTGACCATTTAGTGTGTGTTTGTGTGTGTGACCATTTAGTGTGGGTGTTTTTGTGTGTGTGTGTGACCATTTATTGTGTGTGTGTGAGGGTGACCATTAGTGTGGGTGTGTATGGGTGACCATTTAGTGTGGGTGTGTGTGTGTGTGACAATTTAGTGTGTGTGTGTGTGACCATTTAGTGTGGGTGTGTGTGGGTGACCATTTAGTGTGGGTGTGTGTGTGTGATCATTTAGTGTGTGTGTGTGTGTGACCATTTAGTGTGGGTGTGTGTGGGTGACCATTTATTGTGGGTGTGTGTGTGTGACAATTTTGTGTGTGTGTGTGTGTGTGTGACCATTTAGTGTGGGTGTGTGTGTGTGACCATTTTGTGTGGGTATGTGTGTGACCATTTAGTGTGTGGGTGTGTGTGTGACCATTTAGTGTGTGTGTGACCATTTAGTGTGTGTAGGTGTGTGTGACCATTTATTGTGGGTGTGTGCGTGGGTGACCATTTAGTGTGGGTGTGTGTGTGTGACCATTTAGTGTGGGTGTGTGTGTGACCATTTAGTGTGTGTGTGTCTGTGACCATTTAGTGTGGGTGTGTGTGTGTGACCATTTAGTATGTGTGTGTGTGTGACCATCTATTGTGGGTATGTGTGTGTGACCATTTAGTGTGTGTGTGACCATTTAGTGTGGGTGCGTGTGTGTGACCATTTTGTGTGGGTGTGTGTGTGACCATTTAGTGTGTGGGTGTGTGTGTGACCATTTAGTGTGGGTATGTGTGTGTGACCATTTAGTGTGGGTGTGTGCGTGGGTGACCATTTAGTGTGGGTGTGTGTGTGTGACCATTTAGTGTGGGTGTGTGTGTGACCATTTAGTGTGTGTGTGTGACCATTTAGTGTGTGTGTGTGTGTGTGACCATTTAGTATGGGTGTGTGTGTGTGACCATTTAATATGTGTGTGTGTGTGACCATCTAGTGTGGGAATGTGTGTGTGACCATTTAGTGTGTGTGTGATCATTTAGTGTGGTTGTTTGCGTGGGTGACCATTTAGTGTGGGTGTGTGTGTGTGACCATTTAGTGTGTGTGTGTGTGTGACCATTTAGCGTGTGTGTGTGTGTGTGTGACCATTTAGTGTGTGTGTGACCATTTAGTGTGGGTGTTTGTGTGTGAACATTTAGTGTGGGTGTGTTTGTGTGTGTGTGTGTGCGTGTGCGTGTGTGTTTGTGACCATTTATTGTGTGTGTGTGTGTGTGTGTGTGTGTGTGTGTGTGTGACCATTTAGTGTGTGTGTGGGTGACCATTTAGTGTGGGTGCGTGTGTATGTGACCATTTAGTGTGGGTGCATGTGTGACCATTTAGTGTGGGTGTGTGACCACTTAGTGTGTGTGTGTGTGACCATTTAGTGTGTGGGTTTGCGTGACCATTTAGTGTGGGTTTGTGTGACCATTTAGTGTGTGTGTGTGTGACCATTTAGTGTGTGTGTGTGTGTGACCATTTAGTGTGGGTTTGTGTAACCATTTAGTGCGGGTGTGTGTGTGACCATTTAGTGTGGGTGTGTGACCATTTAGTGTGTGTGTGTGTGACCATTTAGTGTGGGTGTGTGTGTGTGTGACAATTTAGTGTGTGTGTGTGTGACCATTTAGTGTGGGTGTGTGTGTGTGACCATTTAGTGTGTGTGTGTGTGTGTGTGACCATTTAGTGTGGGTGTGTGTGTGTGACCATTTAGTGTGGGTGTGTGTGTGTGACCATTTAGTGTGTGTGTGTGTGACCATTTAGTGTGGGTGTGTATTGGTGACCATTTAGTGTGGGTGTGTGTGTGTGACACTTTAGTGTGTGTGTGTGTGTGTGTGACCATTTAGTGTGGGTGTGTGCGTGTGACCATTTAGTGTGGGTGTGTGTGTGACCATTTAGTGTGTGTGTGTGTGTGTGTGAGACCATTTAGTGTGGGTGTTTGTGTGTGACCATTTAGTATGTGTGTGTGTGTGACCATATAGTGTGGATATGTGTGTGTGACCATTTAGTGTGTGTCTGACCATTTAGTGTGGGTGTGTGTGTGTGACCATTTTGTGTGGGTGTGTGTGTGACCATTTAGTGTGTGGGTGTGTGTGTGACCATTTAGTGTGGGTATGTGTATGTGACCATTTAGTGTGGGTGTGTGCGTGGGTGACCATTTAGTGTGGGTTTGTGTGTGTGACCATTTAGTGTGTGTGTGTGTGTGACCATTTAGTGTGTGTGTGTGTGTGACCATTTAGTGTGTGTGTGTGTGTGTGTGTGTGTGTGTGTGTGTGACCATTTAGTGTGGGTGTGTGTGTGTGACCGTTTAGTGTGGGTGTGTGTGGGTGATCATTAGTGTGGGTGTGTATGGGTGACCATTTAGTGTGTGTGTGTGTGTGTGTGTGTGTGTGTGTGTGTGTGTGACCATTTAGTGTGTGTGTGGGTGACCATTTAGTGTGGGTGCGTGTGTATGTGACCATTTAGAGTGGGTGCATGTGTGACCATTTAGTGTGGGTGTGTGACCATTTAGTGTGTGTGTGTGTGACCATTTAGTGTGTGGGTTTGTGTGACCATTTAGTGTGGGTTTGTGTGACCATTTAGTGTGGGTGTGTGTGTGACCATTTAGTGTGTGTGTGTGTGACCATTTAGTGTGTCTGTGTGTGACCATTTAGTGTGGGTGTGTGTGTGACCATTTAGTGTGGGTGTGTGACCATTTAGTGTGTGTGTGTGTGACCATTTAGTGTGTGTGTGTGTGAGTGACCATTTAGAGAGTGTGTGGGTGTGACCATTTAGCGTGTGTGTGTGTGTGTGTGACCATTTAGTGTGTGTGTGACCATTTAGTGTGGGTGTTTGTGTGTGAACATTTAGTGTGGGTGTGTTTGTGTGTGTGTGTGTGCGTGTGCGTGTGTGTTTGTGACCATTTATTGTGTGTGTGTGTGTGTGTGTGTGTGTGTGTGTGTGTGTGACCATTTAGTGTGTGTGTGGGTGACCATTTAGTGTGGGTGCGTGTGTATGTGACCATTTAGTGTGGGTGCATGTGTGACCATTTAGTGTGGGTGTGTGACCACTTAGTGTGTGTGTGTGTGACCATTTAGTGTGTGGGTTTGCGTGACCATTTAGTGTGGGTTTGTGTGACCATTTAGTGTGTGTGTGTGTGACCATTTAGTGTGTGTGTGTGTGTGACCATTTAGTGTGGGTTTGTGTAACCATTTAGTGCGGGTGTGTGTGTGACCATTTAGTGTGGGTGTGTGACCATTTAGTGTGTGTGTGTGTGACCATTTAGTGTGGGTGTGTGTGTGTGTGACAATTTAGTGTGTGTGTGTGTGACCATTTAGTGTGGGTGTGTGTGTGTGACCATTTAGTGTGTGTGTGTGTGTGTGTGACCATTTAGTGTGGGTGTGTGTGGGTGACCATTTAGTGTGGGTGTGTGTGTGTGACCATTTAGTGTGTGTGTGTGTGACCATTTAGTGTGGGTGTGTATTGGTGACCATTTAGTGTGGGTGTGTGTGTGTGACACTTTAGTGTGTGTGTGTGTGTGTGACCATTTAGTGTGGGTGTGTGCGTGTGACCATTTAGTGTGGGTGTGTGTGTGACCATTTAGTGTGTGTGTGTGTGTGTGTGAGACCATTTAGTGTGGGTGTTTGTGTGTGACCATTTAGTATGTGTGTGTGTGTGACCATATAGTGTGGATATGTGTGTGTGACCATTTAGTGTGTGTCTGACCATTTAGTGTGGGTGTGTGTGTGTGACCATTTTGTGTGGGTGTGTGTGTGACCATTTAGTGTGTGGGTGTGTGTGTGACCATTTAGTGTGGGTATGTGTATGTGACCATTTAGTGTGGGTGTGTGCGTGGGTGACCATTTAGTGTGGGTTTGTGTGTGTGACCATTTAGTGTGTGTGTGTGTGTGACCATTTAGTGTGTGTGTGTGTGTGACCATTTAGTGTGTGTGTGTGTGTGTGTGTGTGTGTGTGTGTGTGACCATTTAGTGTGGGTGTGTGTGTGTGACCGTTTAGTGTGGGTGTGTGTGGGTGATCATTAGTGTGGGTGTGTATGGGTGACCATTTAGTGTGTGTGTGTGTGTGTGTGTGTGTGTGTGTGTGTGTGTGTGTGACCATTTAGTGTGTGTGTGGGTGACCATTTAGTGTGGGTGCGTGTGTATGTGACCATTTAGAGTGGGTGCATGTGTGACCATTTAGTGTGGGTGTGTGACCATTTAGTGTGTGTGTGTGTGACCATTTAGTGTGTGGGTTTGTGTGACCATTTAGTGTGGGTTTGTGTGACCATTTAGTGTGGGTGTGTGTGTGACCATTTAGTGTGTGTGTGTGTGACCATTTAGTGTGTCTGTGTGTGACCATTTAGTGTGGGTGTGTGTGTGACCATTTAGTGTGGGTGTGTGACCATTTAGTGTGTGTGTGTGTGACCATTTAGTGTGTGTGTGTGTGAGTGACCATTTAGAGAGTGTGTGGGTGACCATTGAGTGTGTGTGTGTGTGTGTGTTCATTTAATGTGTGTGTGTGTGTGAACATTTAGTGTGTGTGGGTGACCATTTTGTGTGCGTGTGTGTGTGACCATTTAGTATGTGTGTGTGTGTGTGACCATCTAGTGTGGGTATGTGTGTGTGACCATTTAGTGTGTGTGTGACCATTTAGTGTGGGTGTGTGTGTGTGTGACCATTTTGTGTGGGTTTGTGTGTGACCATTTAGTGTATGGGTGTGTGTGTGACCATTTAGTGTGTGTGTGACCATTTAGTGTGTGTATGTGTGTGTGACCATTTATTGTGGGTGTGTGCGTGGGTGACCATTTAGTGTGGATGTGTGTGTGTGACCATTTAGTGTGGGTGTGTGTGTGACCATTTAGTGTGTGTGTGTGTGTGTGTGTGTGTGTGTGTGTGTGTGTGTGACCATTTAGAGTGGGTGTGTGTGTGTGACCGTTTAGTGTGGGTATGTGTGGGTGACCATTAGTGTGGGTGTGGATGGGTGACCATTTAGTGTGGGTGTGTGTGTGTGACCATTTAGTGTGTGTGTGTGTGTGTGAACATTTAGTGTGGGTGTGTTTGTGTGTGTGTGTGTGTGTGTGTGTGTGTGCGTGTGTGTTTGTGACCATTTTGTGTGTGTGTGTGACCATTTAGTGTGTGTGTGTGTTTGTGAACATTTAGTGTGGTTGTGTGTGTGTGTATGACCATTTAGTGTGTGTGTGAGTGACCATTTAGTGTGTGTCTGTGTGTGTGACCATTTAGCGTGTGTGTGTGTGTGTGTGACCATTTAGTGTGTGTGTGTGTGTATGTGTGTGACCATTTAGTGTGTGTTTGTGGGTGTGTGTGACCATTTAGTGTGGGTGTGTGTGTGTGTGTGTGCGTGTGACTATTTATTGTGTGTGTGTGTGTGTATGACCATTTAGTGTGGGTGTGTGTGGGTGACCATTTAGTGTAAGTGTGTTTGTGACCACTTAGTGTGTGTGTGTGTGTGGGTGACCATTTAGTGTATGGGTGTGTGAGTGTGACCATTTAGTCTGTGGGTGTGTGTGTGACCATTTAGTGTGTGTGAGTGTGTATGTGTGACCATTTAATGTGGGTGTGTGTGTGTGTGACAATTTAGTGTGTGTGTGTGTGACCATTTAGTGTGGGTGTGTATGGCTGACCATTTAGTGTGGGTGTGTATGGGTGACCATTTACTGTGGGTGTGTGTGTGTGACCATTTAGTGTGTGTGTGTGTGTGAGACCATTTAGTGTGTGTGTGTGTGTGTGTGTGTGTGTGACCATTTAGTACGTGTGTGTGTGGGACCATCTAGTGTGGATATGTGTGTGTGACCATTTAGTGTCTGTGTGACCATTTAGTGTGGGTGTGTGTGTAACCATTTAGTGTGTGGGTGTGTGTGTGACCATTTAGTGTGTGGGTGTGTGTGTGACCATTTAGTGTGGGTATGTGTGTGTGACCATTTATTGTGGGTGTGTGCGTGGGTGACCATTTAGTGTGGGTGTGTATGTGTGACCATTTAGTGTGGGTGTGTGTGTGACCATTTAGTGTGTGTGTGTGGGTGTGTGTGTGTGTGTGTGACCATTTAGTGTGGGTGTGTGTGTGTGACCGTTTAGTGTGGGTGTGTGTGGGTGACCATTAGTGTGGGTGTGTATGGGTGACCATTTAGTGTGGGTGTGTGTGTGTGTGACCATTTAGCGTGTGTGTGTGTGTGTGAACATTCAATGTGGGTGTGTTTGTGTGTGTGTGTGTGTGTGTGTGTGTGTGTGTGTGTTTGTGACCATTTAGTGAGTGTGTGTGTGTGTGTGTGTGTGTGTGTGTGTGAGACCATTTTTTGTGGGTATGTGTGTGTGACCATTTAGTGTGTGTGTGTGTATGACCATTTAGTGTGGGTGTGTGTGTGTGAACATTTAGTGTGCGTGTGTGTGTGACCATTTAGTGTGTGTGTGGGTGACCATTTAGTGTGTCTGTGACCATTTAGTGTGGGTGTGTGTGTGTGTGCGTGTGTGACCAGTTAGTGTGTGTGTGAGACCATTTAGTGTGTGTGTGTGTGTGTGTGTGTGACCATTTAGTGTGTGTGAGTATGTGTGTGTGTGACCATTTTGTGTGTGTGTGTGTGTGTGTGACCATTTAGTGTGTGTGTGTGTGAGCATTTAGTTTGTGTTTGTGTGTGTGTGTGACCATTTAGTGTGGGTGTTTTTGTGTGTGTGTGTGACCATTTATTGTGTGTGTGGGAGGGTGACCATTAGTGTGGGTGTGTATGGGTGACCATTTAGTGTGGGTGTGTGTGTGTGTGACAATTTAGTGTGTGTGTGTGTGACCATTTAGTGTGGGTCTGTGTTGGTGACCATTTAGTGTGGGTGTGTGTGTGTGACCATTTAGTGTGTGTGTGTGTGTGACCATTTAGTGTGGGTGTGTGTGGGTGACCATTTATTGTGGGTGTGTGTGTGTGACAATTTTGTGTGTGTGTGTGTGTGTGTGACCATTTAGTGTGGGTGTGTGTGTGTGACCATTTTGTGTGGGTGTGTGTGTGACCATTTAGTGTGTGGGTGTGTGTGTGACCATTTAGTGTGTGTGTGACCATTTAGTGTGTGTAGGTGTGTGTGACCATTTATTGTGGGTGTGTGCGTGGGTGACCATTTAGTGTGGGTGTGTGTGTGTGACCATTTAGTGTGGGTGTGTGTGTGACCATTTAGTGTGTGTGTGTCTGTGACCATTTAGTGTGGGTGTGTGTGTGTGACCATTTATTATGTGTGTGTGTGTGACCATCTATTGTGGGTATGTGTGTGTGACCATTTAGTGTGTGTGTGACCATTTAGTGTGTGTGTGACCATTTAGTGTGGGTGCGTGTGTGTGACCATTTTGTGTGGGTGTGTGTGTGACCATTTAGTGTGTGGGTGTGTGTGTGACCATTTAGTGTGGGTATGTGTGTGTGACCATTTAGTGTGGGTGTGTGCGTGGGTGACCATTTAGTGTGGGTGTGTGTGTGTGACCATTTAGTGTGGGTGTGTGTGTGACCATTTAGTGTGTGTGTGTGACCATTTAGTGTGTGTGTGTGTGTGACCATTTAGTATGGGTGTGTGTGTGTGACCATTTAATATGTGTGTGTGTGTGACCATCTAGTGTGGGAATGTGTGTGTGACCATTTAGTGTGTGTGTGATCATTTAGTGTGGTTGTTTGCGTGGGTGACCATTTAGTGTGGGTGTGTGTGTGTGACCATTTAGTGTGTGTGTGTGTGTGACCATTTAGCGTGTGTGTGTGTGTGTGTGACCATTTAGTGTGTGTGTGACCATTTAGTGTGGGTGTTTGTGTGTGAACATTTAGTGTGGGTGTGTTTGTGTGTGTGTGTGTGCGTGTGCGTGTGTGTTTGTGACCATTTATTGTGTGTGTGTGTGTGTGTGTGTGTGTATGTGTGTGTGTGACCATTTAGTGTGTGTGTGGGTGACCATTTAGTGTGGGTGCGTGTGTATGTGACCATTTAGTGTGGGTGCATGTGTGACCATTTAGTGTGGGTGTGTGACCATTTAGTGTGTGTGTGTGTGACCATTTAGTGTGTGGGTTTGCGTGACCATTTAGTGTGGGTTTGTGTGACCATTTAGTGTGTGTGTGTGTGACCATTTAGTGTGTGTGTGTGTGTGACCATTTAGTGTGGGTTTGTGTAACCATTTAGTGCGGGTGTGTGTGTGACCATTTAGTGTGGGTGTGTGACCATTTAGTGTGTGTGTGTGTGACCATTTAGTGTGTGTGTGTGAGTGACCATTTAGAGTGTGTGTGGGTGACCATTTAGTGTGTGTGTGTGTGTTCATTTAATGTGTGTGTGTGTGTGTGTGTGTGAAAATTTAAAGGTTGTGGGTGACCATTTAGTGTGGGTGTGTATATGACCATTTAGTGTGTGTGTGTGTGTGTGACCATTTAGTGTGGGTGTTTGTGTTTGACCATTTAGTATGTGTGTGTGTGTGTGACCATCTAGTGTGGGTATGTGTGTGTGACCATTTAGTGTGTGTGTGACCATTTAGTGTGGGTGTGTGTGTGTGACCATTTTGTGTGGGTGTGTATGTGACCATTTAGTGTGTGGGTGTGTGTGTGACCATTTAGTGTGTGTGTGTGTGTGTGTGTGTGACCATTTAGTGTGGGTGTGTGTGTGTGACCATTTAGTGTGGGTGTGTGTGGGTGACCATTGAGTGTGTGTGTGTGTGTGTGTGTGTGTGTGTGTGTTCATTTAATGTGTGTGTGTGTGAACATTTAGTGTGTGTGGGTGACCATTTAGTGTGGGTGTGTGTGTGACCATTTAGTATGTGTGTGTGTGTGTGACCATCTAGTGTGGGTATGTGTGTGTGACCATTTAGTGTGTAAGTGACCATTTAGTGTGGGTGTGTGTGTGTGACCATTTTGTGTGGGTGTGTGTGTGACCATTTAGTGTGTGGGTGTGTGTGTGACCATTTAGTGTGTGTGTGACCATTTAGTGTGTGTATGTGTGTGTGACCATTTATTGTGGTTGTGTGCGTGGGTGACCATTTAGTGTGGGTGTGTGTGTGTGACCATTTAGTGTGGGTGTGTGTGTGACCATTTAGTGTGTGTGTGTGTGTGTGTGTGTGTGTGTGACCATTTAGAGTGGGTGTGTGTGTGTGACCGTTTAGTGTGGGTATGTGTGCGTGACCATTAGTGTGGGTGTGGATGGTTGACCATTTAGTGTGGGTGTGTGTGTGTGACCATTTAGTGTGGGTGTGTGTGTGTGACCATTTAGTGTGGGAGTGTGTGTGACCATTTAGTGTGTGTGTGTGTGTGTGTGTGTGTGACCATTTAGTGTGGGTGTGTGTGTGTAACCGTTTAGTGTGGGTGTGTGTGGGTGACCATTAGTGTGGGTGTGTATGGGTGACCATTTAGTGTGGGTGTGTGTGTGTGTCCATTTAGCGTGTGTGTGTGTGTGTGAACATTCAATGTGGGTGTGTTTGTGTGTGTGTGTGTGTGTGTGTGTTTGTGACCATTTAGTGTGTGTGTGTGTGTGTGTGTGTGTGTGTGTGTGTGTGTGCGAGAGACCATTTTTTGTGGGTATGTGTGTGTGACCATTTAGTGTGGATGTGTGTGTGTGAACATTTAGTGTGCGTGTGTGTGTGACCATTTAGTGTGTGTGTGGGTGACCATTTAGTGTGTCTGTGACCATTTAGTGTGGGTGTGTGTGGGTGTGCGTGTGTGACCAGTTAGTGTGTGTGTGACCATTTAGTGTGTGTGTGTGTGTGTGTGTGTGACCGTTTAGTGTGTGTGTGTGTGTGTGTGTGACCATTTTGTGTGTGTGTGTGTGTGTGACCATTTAGTGTGTGTGTGTGTGACCATTTAGTGTGTGTTTGTGTGTGTGTGTGTGACCATTTAGTGTGGGTGTTTGTGTGTGTGTGGGTGACCATTTATTGTGTGTGTGTGTGGGTGACCATTAGTGTGGGTGTGTATGGGTGACCATTTAGTGTGGGTGTGTGTGTGTGTGTGACAATTTAGTGTGTGTGTGTTTGTGACCATTTAGTGTGGGTGCGTGTGTGTGACCATTTAGTGTGGGTGTGTGTGGGTGACCATTTAGTGTGGGTGTGTGTGTGTGACCATTTAGTGTGTGTGTGTGTGTATGTGTGTGACCATTTAGTGTGTGTTTGTGTGTGTGTGTGACCATTTAGTGTGGGTGTGTGTGTGTGTGTGCGCGTGACCATTTATTGTGTGTGTGTGTGTGTATGACCATTTAGTGTGGGTGTGTGTGGGTGACCATTTAGTGTAAGTGTGTTTGTGACCACTTAGTGTGTGTGTGTGTGTGGGTGACCATTTAGTGTATGGGTGTGTGAGTGTGACCATTTAGTCTGTGGGTGTGTGTGCGACCATTTAGTGTGTGTGAGTGTGTATGTGTGACCATTTAATGTGGGTGTGTGTGTGTGTGACAATTTAGTGTGTGTGTGTGTGACCATTCAGTGTGGGTGTGTATGGCTGACCATTTAGTGTGGGTGTGTGTGTGTGACCATTTAGTGTGTGTGTGTGTGTGAGACCATTTAGTGTGTGTGTGTGTGTGTGTGTGTGACCATTTAGTACGTGTGTGTGTGGGACCATCTAGTGTGGATATGTGTGTGTGACCATTTAGTGTCTGTGTGACCATTTAGTGTGGGTGTGTGTGTGACCATTTTGTGTGGGTGTGTGTGTGACCATTTAGTGTGTGGGTGTGTGTGTGACCATTTAGTGTGGGTATGTGTGTGTGACCATTTATTGTGGGTGTGTGCGTGGGTGACCATTTAGTGTGGGTGTGTATGTGTGACCATTTAGTGTGGGTGTGTGTGTGACCATTTAGTGTGTGTGTGTGGGTGTGTGTGTGTGTGTGACCATTTAGTGTGGGTGTGTGTGTGTGACCGTTTAGTGTGGGTGTGTGTGGGTGACCATTAGTGTGGGTGTGTATGGGTGACCATTTAGTGTGGGTGTGTGTGTGTGACCATTTAGCGTGTGTGTGTGTGTGTGAACATTCAATGTGGGTGTGTTTGTGTGTGTGTGTGTGTGTGTGTGTGTGTGTGTTTGTGACCATTTAGTGAGTGTGTGTGTGTGTGTGTGTGTGTGTGTGTGTGTGTGTGTGTGTGAGACCATTTTTTGTGGGTATGTGTGTGTGACCATTTAGTGTGTGTGTGTGTATGACCATTTAGTGTGGGTGTGTGTGTGTGAACATTTAGTGTGCGTGTGTGTGTGACCATTTAGTGTGTGTGTGAGTGACCATTTAGTGTGTCTGTGACCATTTAGTGTGGGTGTGTGTGGGTGTGCGTGTGTGACCAGTTAGTGTGTGTGTGAGACCATTTAGTGTGTGTGTGTGTGTGTGTGTGTGACCATTTAGTGTGTGTGAGTATGTGTGTGTGTGACCATTTTGTGTGTGTGTGTGTGTGTGACCATTTAGTGTGTGTGTGTGTGACCATTTAGTGTGTGTTTGTGTGTGTGACCATTTAGTGTGGGTGTTTTTGTGTGTGTGTGTGACCATTTATTGTGTGTGTGTGAGGGTGACCATTAGTGTGGGTGTGTATGGGTGACCATTTAGTGTGGGTGTGTGTGTGTGTGACAATTTAGTGTGTGTGTGTGTGACCATTTAGTGTGGGTGTGTGTGGGTGACCATTTAGTGTGGGTGTGTGTGTGTGATCATTTAGTGTGTGTGTGTGTGTGACCATTTAGTGTGGGTGTGTGTGGGTGACCATTTATTGTGGGTGTGTGTGTGTGACAATTTTGTGTGTGTGTGTGTGTGTGTGACCATTTAGTGTGGGTGTGTGTGTGTGACCATTTTGTGTGGGTATGTGTGTGACCATTTAGTGTGTGGGTGTGTGTGTGACCATTTAGTGTGTGTGTGACCATTTAGTGTGTGTAGGTGTGTGTGACCATTTATTGTGGGTGTGTGCGTGGGTGACCATTTAGTGTGGGTGTGTGTGTGTGACCATTTAGTGTGGGTGTGTGTGTGACCATTTAGTGTGTGTGTGTCTGTGACCATTTAGTGTGGGTGTGTGTGTGTGACCATTTAGTATGTGTGTGTGTGTGACCATCTATTGTGGGTATGTGTGTGTGACCATTTAGTGTGTGTGTGACCATTTAGTGTGGGTGCGTGTGTGTGACCATTTTGTGTGGGTGTGTGTGTGACCATTTAGTGTGTGGGTGTGTGTGTGACCATTTAGTGTGGGTATGTGTGTGTGACCATTTAGTGTGGGTGTGTGCGTGGGTGACCATTTAGTGTGGGTGTGTGTGTGTGACCATTTAGTGTGGGTGTGTGTGTGACCATTTAGTGTGTGTGTGTGACCATTTAGTGTGTGTGTGTGTGTGTGACCATTTAGTATGGGTGTGTGTGTGTGACCATTTAATATGTGTGTGTGTGTGACCATCTAGTGTGGGAATGTGTGTGTGACCATTTAGTGTGTGTGTGATCATTTAGTGTGGTTGTTTGCGTGGGTGACCATTTAGTGTGGGTGTGTGTGTGTGACCATTTAGTGTGTGTGTGTGTGTGACCATTTAGCGTGTGTGTGTGTGTGTGTGACCATTTAGTGTGTGTGTGACCATTTAGTGTGGGTGTTTGTGTGTGAACATTTAGTGTGGGTGTGTTTGTGTGTGTGTGTGTGCGTGTGCGTGTGTGTTTGTGACCATTTATTGTGTGTGTGTGTGTGTGTGTGTGTGTGTGTGTGTGTGACCATTTAGTGTGTGTGTGGGTGACCATTTAGTGTGGGTGCGTGTGTATGTGACCATTTAGTGTGGGTGCATGTGTGACCATTTAGTGTGGGTGTGTGACCACTTAGTGTGTGTGTGTGTGACCATTTAGTGTGTGGGTTTGCGTGACCATTTAGTGTGGGTTTGTGTGACCATTTAGTGTGTGTGTGTGTGACCATTTAGTGTGTGTGTGTGTGTGACCATTTAGTGTGGGTTTGTGTAACCATTTAGTGCGGGTGTGTGTGTGACCATTTAGTGTGGGTGTGTGACCATTTAGTGTGTGTGTGTGTGACCATTTAGTGTGGGTGTGTGTGTGTGTGACAATTTAGTGTGTGTGTGTGTGACCATTTAGTGTGGGTGTGTGTGTGTGACCATTTAGTGTGTGTGTGTGTGTGTGTGACCATTTAGTGTGGGTGTGTGTGGGTGACCATTTAGTGTGGGTGTGTGTGTGTGACCATTTAGTGTGTGTGTGTGTGACCATTTAGTGTGGGTGTGTATTGGTGACCATTTAGTGTGGGTGTGTGTGTGTGACACTTTAGTGTGTGTGTGTGTGTGTGACCATTTAGTGTGGGTGTGTGCGTGTGACCATTTAGTGTGGGTGTGTGTGTGACCATTTAGTGTGTGTGTGTGTGTGTGTGAGACCATTTAGTGTGGGTGTTTGTGTGTGACCATTTAGTATGTGTGTGTGTGTGACCATATAGTGTGGATATGTGTGTGTGACCATTTAGTGTGTGTCTGACCATTTAGTGTGGGTGTGTGTGTGTGACCATTTTGTGTGGGTGTGTGTGTGACCATTTAGTGTGTGGGTGTGTGTGTGACCATTTAGTGTGGGTATGTGTATGTGACCATTTAGTGTGGGTGTGTGCGTGGGTGACCATTTAGTGTGGGTTTGTGTGTGTGACCATTTAGTGTGTGTGTGTGTGTGACCATTTAGTGTGTGTGTGTGTGTGACCATTTAGTGTGTGTGTGTGTGTGTGTGTGTGTGTGTGTGTGTGACCATTTAGTGTGGGTGTGTGTGTGTGACCGTTTAGTGTGGGTGTGTGTGGGTGATCATTAGTGTGGGTGTGTATGGGTGACCATTTAGTGTGTGTGTGTGTGTGTGTGTGTGTGTGTGTGTGTGTGTGACCATTTAGTGTGTGTGTGGGTGACCATTTAGTGTGGGTGCGTGTGTATGTGACCATTTAGAGTGGGTGCATGTGTGACCATTTAGTGTGGGTGTGTGACCATTTAGTGTGTGTGTGTGTGACCATTTAGTGTGTGGGTTTGTGTGACCATTTAGTGTGGGTTTGTGTGACCATTTAGTGTGGGTGTGTGTGTGACCATTTAGTGTGTGTGTGTGTGACCATTTAGTGTGTCTGTGTGTGACCATTTAGTGTGGGTGTGTGTGTGACCATTTAGTGTGGGTGTGTGACCATTTAGTGTGTGTGTGTGTGACCATTTAGTGTGTGTGTGTGTGAGTGACCATTTAGAGAGTGTGTGGGTGTGACCATTTAGCGTGTGTGTGTGTGTGTGTGACCATTTAGTGTGTGTGTGACCATTTAGTGTGGGTGTTTGTGTGTGAACATTTAGTGTGGGTGTGTTTGTGTGTGTGTGTGTGCGTGTGCGTGTGTGTTTGTGACCATTTATTGTGTGTGTGTGTGTGTGTGTGTGTGTGTGTGTGTGTGTGACCATTTAGTGTGTGTGTGGGTGACCATTTAGTGTGGGTGCGTGTGTATGTGACCATTTAGTGTGGGTGCATGTGTGACCATTTAGTGTGGGTGTGTGACCACTTAGTGTGTGTGTGTGTGACCATTTAGTGTGTGGGTTTGCGTGACCATTTAGTGTGGGTTTGTGTGACCATTTAGTGTGTGTGTGTGTGACCATTTAGTGTGTGTGTGTGTGTGACCATTTAGTGTGGGTTTGTGTAACCATTTAGTGCGGGTGTGTGTGTGACCATTTAGTGTGGGTGTGTGACCATTTAGTGTGTGTGTGTGTGACCATTTAGTGTGGGTGTGTGTGTGTGTGACAATTTAGTGTGTGTGTGTGTGACCATTTAGTGTGGGTGTGTGTGTGTGACCATTTAGTGTGTGTGTGTGTGTGTGTGACCATTTAGTGTGGGTGTGTGTGGGTGACCATTTAGTGTGGGTGTGTGTGTGTGACCATTTAGTGTGTGTGTGTGTGACCATTTAGTGTGGGTGTGTATTGGTGACCATTTAGTGTGGGTGTGTGTGTGTGACACTTTAGTGTGTGTGTGTGTGTGTGACCATTTAGTGTGGGTGTGTGCGTGTGACCATTTAGTGTGGGTGTGTGTGTGACCATTTAGTGTGTGTGTGTGTGTGTGTGAGACCATTTAGTGTGGGTGTTTGTGTGTGACCATTTAGTATGTGTGTGTGTGTGACCATATAGTGTGGATATGTGTGTGTGACCATTTAGTGTGTGTCTGACCATTTAGTGTGGGTGTGTGTGTGTGACCATTTTGTGTGGGTGTGTGTGTGACCATTTAGTGTGTGGGTGTGTGTGTGACCATTTAGTGTGGGTATGTGTATGTGACCATTTAGTGTGGGTGTGTGCGTGGGTGACCATTTAGTGTGGGTTTGTGTGTGTGACCATTTAGTGTGTGTGTGTGTGTGACCATTTAGTGTGTGTGTGTGTGTGACCATTTAGTGTGTGTGTGTGTGTGTGTGTGTGTGTGTGTGTGTGACCATTTAGTGTGGGTGTGTGTGTGTGACCGTTTAGTGTGGGTGTGTGTGGGTGATCATTAGTGTGGGTGTGTATGGGTGACCATTTAGTGTGTGTGTGTGTGTGTGTGTGTGTGTGTGTGTGTGTGTGTGTGTGACCATTTAGTGTGTGTGTGGGTGACCATTTAGTGTGGGTGCGTGTGTATGTGACCATTTAGAGTGGGTGCATGTGTGACCATTTAGTGTGGGTGTGTGACCATTTAGTGTGTGTGTGTGTGACCATTTAGTGTGTGGGTTTGTGTGACCTTTTAGTGTGGGTTTGTGTGACCATTTTGTGTGGGTGTGTGTGTGACCATTTAGTGTGTGTGTGTGTGACCATTTAGTGTGTCTGTGTGTGACCATTTAGTGTGGGTGTGTGTGTGACCATTTAGTGTGGGTGTGTGACCATTTAGTGTGTGTGTGTGTGACCATTTAGTGTGTGTGTGTGTGAGTGACCATTTAGAGAGTGTGTGGGTGACCATTGAGTGTGTGTGTGTGTGTGTGTTCATTTAATGTGTGTGTGTGTGTGAACATTTAGTGTGTGTGGGTGACCATTTTGTGTGCGTGTGTGTGTGACCATTTAGTATGTGTGTGTGTGTGTGACCATCTAGTGTGGGTATGTGTGTGTGACCATTTAGTGTGTGTGTGACCATTTAGTGTGGGTGTGTGTGTGTGTGACCATTTTGTGTGGGTTTGTGTGTGACCATTTAGTGTATGGGTGTGTGTGTGACCATTTAGTGTGTGTGTGACCATTTAGTGTGTGTATGTGTGTGTGACCATTTATTGTGGGTGTGTGCGTGGGTGACCATTTAGTGTGGATGTGTGTGTGTGACCATTTAGTGTGGGTGTGTGTGTGACCATTTAGTGTGTGTGTGTGTGTGTGTGTGTGTGTGTGTGTGTGTGTGTGACCATTTAGAGTGGGTGTGTGTGTGTGACCGTTTAGTGTGGGTATGTGTGGGTGACCATTAGTGTGGGTGTGGATGGGTGACCATTTAGTGTGGGTGTGTGTGTGTGACCATTTAGTGTGTGTGTGTGTGTGTGAACATTTAGTGTGGGTGTGTTTGTGTGTGTGTGTGTGTGTGTGTGTGTGTGCGTGTGTGTTTGTGACCATTTTGTGTGTGTGTGTGACCATTTAGTGTGTGTGTGTGTTTGTGAACATTTAGTGTGGTTGTGTGTGTGTGTATGACCATTTAGTGTGTGTGTGAGTGACCATTTAGTGTGTGTCTGTGTGTGTGACCATTTAGCGTGTGTGTGTGTGTGTGTGACCATTTAGTGTGTGTGTGTGTGTATGTGTGTGACCATTTAGTGTGTGTTTGTGGGTGTGTGTGACCATTTAGTGTGGGTGTGTGTGTGTGTGTGTGCGTGTGACTATTTATTGTGTGTGTGTGTGTGTATGACCATTTAGTGTGGGTGTGTGTGGGTGACCATTTAGTGTAAGTGTGTTTGTGACCACTTAGTGTGTGTGTGTGTGTGGGTGACCATTTAGTGTATGGGTGTGTGAGTGTGACCATTTAGTCTGTGGGTGTGTGTGTGACCATTTAGTGTGTGTGAGTGTGTATGTGTGACCATTTAATGTGGGTGTGTGTGTGTGTGACAATTTAGTGTGTGTGTGTGTGACCATTTAGTGTGGGTGTGTATGGCTGACCATTTAGTGTGGGTGTGTATGGGTGACCATTTACTGTGGGTGTGTGTGTGTGACCATTTAGTGTGTGTGTGTGTGTGAGACCATTTAGTGTGTGTGTGTGTGTGTGTGTGTGTGTGACCATTTAGTACGTGTGTGTGTGGGACCATCTAGTGTGGATATGTGTGTGTGACCATTTAGTGTCTGTGTGACCATTTAGTGTGGGTGTGTGTGTAACCATTTAGTGTGTGGGTGTGTGTGTGACCATTTAGTGTGTGGGTGTGTGTGTGACCATTTAGTGTGGGTATGTGTGTGTGACCATTTATTGTGGGTGTGTGCGTGGGTGACCATTTAGTGTGGGTGTGTATGTGTGACCATTTAGTGTGGGTGTGTGTGTGACCATTTAGTGTGTGTGTGTGGGTGTGTGTGTGTGTGTGTGACCATTTAGTGTGGGTGTGTGTGTGTGACCGTTTAGTGTGGGTGTGTGTGGGTGACCATTAGTGTGGGTGTGTATGGGTGACCATTTAGTGTGGGTGTGTGTGTGTGTGACCATTTAGCGTGTGTGTGTGTGTGTGAACATTCAATGTGGGTGTGTTTGTGTGTGTGTGTGTGTGTGTGTGTGTGTGTGTGTGTTTGTGACCATTTAGTGAGTGTGTGTGTGTGTGTGTGTGTGTGTGTGTGTGAGACCATTTTTTGTGGGTATGTGTGTGTGACCATTTAGTGTGTGTGTGTGTATGACCATTTAGTGTGGGTGTGTGTGTGTGAACATTTAGTGTGCGTGTGTGTGTGACCATTTAGTGTGTGTGTGGGTGACCATTTAGTGTGTCTGTGACCATTTAGTGTGGGTGTGTGTGTGTGTGCGTGTGTGACCAGTTAGTGTGTGTGTGAGACCATTTAGTGTGTGTGTGTGTGTGTGTGTGTGACCATTTAGTGTGTGTGAGTATGTGTGTGTGTGACCATTTTGTGTGTGTGTGTGTGTGTGTGACCATTTAGTGTGTGTGTGTGTGAGCATTTAGTTTGTGTTTGTGTGTGTGTGTGACCATTTAGTGTGGGTGTTTTTGTGTGTGTGTGTGACCATTTATTGTGTGTGTGGGAGGGTGACCATTAGTGTGGGTGTGTATGGGTGACCATTTAGTGTGGGTGTGTGTGTGTGTGACAATTTAGTGTGTGTGTGTGTGACCATTTAGTGTGGGTCTGTGTTGGTGACCATTTAGTGTGGGTGTGTGTGTGTGACCATTTAGTGTGTGTGTGTGTGTGACCATTTAGTGTGGGTGTGTGTGGGTGACCATTTATTGTGGGTGTGTGTGTGTGACAATTTTGTGTGTGTGTGTGTGTGTGTGACCATTTAGTGTGGGTGTGTGTGTGTGACCATTTTGTGTGGGTGTGTGTGTGACCATTTAGTGTGTGGGTGTGTGTGTGACCATTTAGTGTGTGTGTGACCATTTAGTGTGTGTAGGTGTGTGTGACCATTTATTGTGGGTGTGTGCGTGGGTGACCATTTAGTGTGGGTGTGTGTGTGTGACCATTTAGTGTGGGTGTGTGTGTGACCATTTAGTGTGTGTGTGTCTGTGACCATTTAGTGTGGGTGTGTGTGTGTGACCATTTATTATGTGTGTGTGTGTGACCATCTATTGTGGGTATGTGTGTGTGACCATTTAGTGTGTGTGTGACCATTTAGTGTGTGTGTGACCATTTAGTGTGGGTGCGTGTGTGTGACCATTTTGTGTGGGTGTGTGTGTGACCATTTAGTGTGTGGGTGTGTGTGTGACCATTTAGTGTGGGTATGTGTGTGTGACCATTTAGTGTGGGTGTGTGCGTGGGTGACCATTTAGTGTGGGTGTGTGTGTGTGACCATTTAGTGTGGGTGTGTGTGTGACCATTTAGTGTGTGTGTGTGACCATTTAGTGTGTGTGTGTGTGTGACCATTTAGTATGGGTGTGTGTGTGTGACCATTTAATATGTGTGTGTGTGTGACCATCTAGTGTGGGAATGTGTGTGTGACCATTTAGTGTGTGTGTGATCATTTAGTGTGGTTGTTTGCGTGGGTGACCATTTAGTGTGGGTGTGTGTGTGTGACCATTTAGTGTGTGTGTGTGTGTGACCATTTAGCGTGTGTGTGTGTGTGTGTGACCATTTAGTGTGTGTGTGACCATTTAGTGTGGGTGTTTGTGTGTGAACATTTAGTGTGGGTGTGTTTGTGTGTGTGTGTGTGCGTGTGCGTGTGTGTTTGTGACCATTTATTGTGTGTGTGTGTGTGTGTGTGTGTGTATGTGTGTGTGTGACCATTTAGTGTGTGTGTGGGTGACCATTTAGTGTGGGTGCGTGTGTATGTGACCATTTAGTGTGGGTGCATGTGTGACCATTTAGTGTGGGTGTGTGACCATTTAGTGTGTGTGTGTGTGACCATTTAGTGTGTGGGTTTGCGTGACCATTTAGTGTGGGTTTGTGTGACCATTTAGTGTGTGTGTGTGTGACCATTTAGTGTGTGTGTGTGTGTGACCATTTAGTGTGGGTTTGTGTAACCATTTAGTGCGGGTGTGTGTGTGACCATTTAGTGTGGGTGTGTGACCATTTAGTGTGTGTGTGTGTGACCATTTAGTGTGTGTGTGTGAGTGACCATTTAGAGTGTGTGTGGGTGACCATTTAGTGTGTGTGTGTGTGTTCATTTAATGTGTGTGTGTGTGTGTGTGTGTGAAAATTTAAAGGTTGTGGGTGACCATTTAGTGTGGGTGTGTATATGACCATTTAGTGTGTGTGTGTGTGTGTGTGACCATTTAGTGTGGGTGTTTGTGTTTGACCATTTAGTATGTGTGTGTGTGTGTGACCATCTAGTGTGGGTATGTGTGTGTGACCATTTAGTGTGTGTGTGACCATTTAGTGTGGGTGTGTGTGTGTGACCATTTTGTGTGGGTGTGTATGTGACCATTTAGTGTGTGGGTGTGTGTGTGACCATTTAGTGTGTGTGTGTGTGTGTGTGTGTGACCATTTAGTGTGGGTGTGTGTGTGTGACCATTTAGTGTGGGTGTGTGTGGGTGACCATTGAGTGTGTGTGTGTGTGTGTGTGTGTGTGTGTGTTCATTTAATGTGTGTGTGTGTGAACATTTAGTGTGTGTGGGTGACCATTTAGTGTGGGTGTGTGTGTGACCATTTAGTATGTGTGTGTGTGTGTGACCATCTAGTGTGGGTATGTGTGTGTGACCATTTAGTGTGTAAGTGACCATTTAGTGTGGGTGTGTGTGTGTGACCATTTTGTGTGGGTGTGTGTGTGACCATTTAGTGTGTGGGTGTGTGTGTGACCATTTAGTGTGTGTGTGACCATTTAGTGTGTGTATGTGTGTGTGACCATTTATTGTGGTTGTGTGCGTGGGTGACCATTTAGTGTGGGTGTGTGTGTGTGACCATTTAGTGTGGGTGTGTGTGTGACCATTTAGTGTGTGTGTGTGTGTGTGTGTGTGTGTGTGACCATTTAGAGTGGGTGTGTGTGTGTGACCGTTTAGTGTGGGTATGTGTGCGTGACCATTAGTGTGGGTGTGGATGGTTGACCATTTAGTGTGGGTGTGTGTGTGTGACCATTTAGTGTGGGTGTGTGTGTGTGACCATTTAGTGTGGGAGTGTGTGTGACCATTTAGTGTGTGTGTGTGTGTGTGTGTGTGTGTGACCATTTAGTGTGGGTGTGTGTGTGTAACCGTTTAGTGTGGGTGTGTGTGGGTGACCATTAGTGTGGGTGTGTATGGGTGACCATTTAGTGTGGGTGTGTGTGTGTGTCCATTTAGCGTGTGTGTGTGTGTGTGAACATTCAATGTGGGTGTGTTTGTGTGTGTGTGTGTGTGTGTGTGTTTGTGACCATTTAGTGTGTGTGTGTGTGTGTGTGTGTGTGTGTGTGTGTGTGTGTGCGAGAGACCATTTTTTGTGGGTATGTGTGTGTGACCATTTAGTGTGGATGTGTGTGTGTGAACATTTAGTGTGCGTGTGTGTGTGACCATTTAGTGTGTGTGTGGGTGACCATTTAGTGTGTCTGTGACCATTTAGTGTGGGTGTGTGTGGGTGTGCGTGTGTGACCAGTTAGTGTGTGTGTGACCATTTAGTGTGTGTGTGTGTGTGTGTGTGTGACCGTTTAGTGTGTGTGTGTGTGTGTGTGTGACCATTTTGTGTGTGTGTGTGTGTGTGACCATTTAGTGTGTGTGTGTGTGACCATTTAGTGTGTGTTTGTGTGTGTGTGTGTGACCATTTAGTGTGGGTGTTTGTGTGTGTGTGGGTGACCATTTATTGTGTGTGTGTGTGGGTGACCATTAGTGTGGGTGTGTATGGGTGACCATTTAGTGTGGGTGTGTGTGTGTGTGTGACAATTTAGTGTGTGTGTGTTTGTGACCATTTAGTGTGGGTGCGTGTGTGTGACCATTTAGTGTGGGTGTGTGTGGGTGACCATTTAGTGTGGGTGTGTGTGTGTGACCATTTAGTGTGGGTGTGTGTGGGTGACCATTTAGTGTGGGTGTGTGTGTGTGACAATTTCGTGTGTGTGTGTGTGTGTGACAATTTAGTGTGGGTGTGTGTGTGTGACCATTTAGTGTGGGTGTGTGTGTGACAATTTTGTGTGTGTGTGTGTGTGTGTGACCATTTAGTGTGGGTGTGTGTGTGTGACAATTTTGTGTGGGTGTGTGTGTGACCATTTAGTGTGTGGGTGTGTGTGTGACCATTTAGTGTGTGTGTGACCATTTAGTGTGTGTATGTGTGTGTGACCATTTATTGTGGGTGTGTGCGTGGGTGACCATTTAGTGTGGGTGTGTGTGTGTGACCATTTAGTGTGGGTGTGTGTGTGACCATTTAGTGTGTGTGTGTGTGTGACCATTTACTGTGGGTGTGTGTGTGTGACCATTTAGTATGTGTGTGTGTGTGACCATCTATTGTGGCTATGTGTGTGTGACCATTTAGTGTGTGTGTGACCATTTAGTGTGGGTGTGTGTGTGTGACCATTTTGTGTGGGTGTGTGTGTGACCATTTAGTGTGTGGGTGTGTGTGTGACCATTTAGTGTGGGTATGTGTGTGTGACCATTTAGTGTGGGTGAGTGCGTGGGTGACCATTTAGTGTGGGTGTGTGACAATTTAGTGTGTGTGTGTGTGTGACCATTTAGTATGGGTGTGTGTGTGTGACCATATAATATGTGTGTGTGTGTGACCATCTAGTGTGGGTATGTGTGTGTGACCGTTTAGTGTGTGTGTGATCATTTAGTGTGGTTGTTTGCGTGGGTGACCATTTAGTGTGGGTGTGTGTGTGTGACCATTTAGTGTGTGTGTGTGTGTGACCATTTAGCGTGTGTGTGTGTGTGTGACCATTTAGTGTGTGTGTGACCATTTAGTGTGGGTGTGTGTGTCTGAACATTTAGTGTGGGTGTGTTTGGGTGTGTGTGTGTGTGTGTGGGTGTGCGTGTGTGTTTGTGACCATTTATTGTGTGTGTGTGTGTGTGTGTGTGTGTGTGTGTGTGTGTGTGTGTGACCATTTAGTGTGTGTGTGGGTGACCATTTAGTGTGGGTGCGTGTGTATGTGACCATTTAGTGTGGGTGCATGTGTGAACATTTAGTGTGGGTGTGTGACCATTTAGTGTGTGTGTGTGTGACCATTTAGTGTGTGGGTTTGTGTGACCATTTAGTGTGGGTTTGTGTGACCATTTAGTGTGTGTGTGTGTGACCATTTAGTGTGTGTGTGTGTGACCATTTAGTGTGGGTTTGTGTAACCATTTAGTGCGGGTGTGTGTGTGACCATTTAGTGTGGGTGTGTGAGCATTTAGTGTGTGTGTGTGTGACCATTTAGTGTGTGTGTGTGTGAGTGACCATTTAGAGTTTGTGTGGGTGACCATTTAGTGTGTGTGTGTGTGTTCATTTAATGTGTGTGTGTGTGTGTGTGTGAACATTTAGTGTGTGTGGGTGACCATTTAGTGTGGGTGTGTGTGTGACCATTTAGTGTGTGGGTGTGTGTGTGACCATTTAGTGTGGCTATGTGTGTGTGACCATTTAGTGTGGGTGTGTGCGTGGGTGACCATTTAGTGTGGGTGTGTGACAATTTAGTGTGTGTGTGTGTGTGACCATTTAGTATGGGTGTGTGTGTGTGACCATATAATATGTGTGTGTGTGTGACCATCTAGTGTGGGTATGTGTGTGTGGCCATTTAGTGTGTGTGTGATCATTTAGTGTGGTTGTTTGCGTGGGTGACCATTTAGTGTGGGTGTGTGTGTGTGACCATTTAGTGTGTGTGTGTGTGTGACCATTTAGCATGTGTGTGTGTGTGTGACCATTTAGTGTGTGTGTGACCATTTAGTGTGGGTGTGTGTGTCTGAACATTTAGTGTGGGTGTGTTTGGGTGTGTGTGTGTGTGTGTGGGTGTGCGTGTATGTTTGTGACCATTTAGTGTGTGTGTGTGTGTGTGTGTGTGACCATTTAGTGTGGGTGTGTGTGTGTAACCGTTTAGTGTGGGTGTGTGTGGGTGACCATTAGTGTGGGTGTGTATGGGTGACCATTTAGTGTGGGTGTGTGTGTGTGTCCATTTAGCGTGTGTGTGTGTGTGTGTGTGAACATTCAATGTGGGTGTGTTTGTGTGTGTGTGTGTGTGTGTGTGTGTGTGTTTGTGACCATTTAGTGTGTGTGTGTGTGTGTGAGAGAGACCATTTTTTGTGGGTATGTGTGTGTGACCATTTAGTGTGGATGTGTGTGTGTGAACATTTAGTGTGCGTGTGTGTGTGACCATTTAGTGTGTCTGCGACCATTTAGTGTGGCTGTGTGTGGGTGTGCGTGTGTGACCAGTTAGTGTGTGTGTGACCATTTAGTGTGTGTGTGTGTGTGTGTGACCGTTTAGTGTGTGTGTGTGTGTGTGTGACCATTTTGTGTGTGTGTGTGTGTGTGACCATTTAGTGTGTGTGTGTGTGACCATTTAGTGTGTGTTTGTGTGTGTGTGTGACCATTTAGTGTGGGTGTTTGTGTGTGTGTGTGTGACCATTTATTGTGTGTGTGTGTGGGTGACCATTAGTGTGGGTGTGTATGGGTGACCATTTAGTGTGGGTGTGTGTGTGTGTGTGACAATTTAGTGTGTGTGTGTGTGACCATTTAGTGTGGATGTGTGTGTGTGACCATTTAGTGTGGGTGTGTGTGGGTGACCATTTAGTGTGGGTGTGTGTGTGTGAACATTTAGTGTGTGTGTGTGTGTGACCATTTAGTGTGGGTGTGTGTGGGTGACCATTTAGTGTGGGTGTGTGTGTGTGACAATTTAGTGTGTGTGTGTGTGTGTGTGACAATTTAGTGTGGGTGTGTGTGTGTGACCATTTAGTGTGGGTGTGTGTGTGACCATTTAGTGTGTGTGTGTGTGTGTGACCATTTAGTGTGGGTGTGTGTGTGTGACCATTTAGTATGTGTGTGTGTGTGTGACCATCTATTGTGGGTATGTGTGTGTGACCATTTAGTGTGTGTGTGACCATTTAGTGTGGGTGTTTGTGTGTGACCATTTTGTGCGGTTGTGTGTGTGACCATTTAGTGTGTGGGTGTGTGTGTGACCATTTAGTGTGGGTATGTGTGTGTGACCATTTAGTGTGGGTGTGTGCGTGGGTGACCATTTAGTGTGGGTGTGTGTGTGTGACCATTTAGTGTGGGTGCGTGTGTGACCATTTAGTGTGTGTGTGTGTGTGACCATTTAGTGTGTGTGTGTGTGTGACCATTTAGTGTGGGTGTGTGTGTGTGACCATTTAATATGTGTGTGTGTGTGAGCATCTAGTGTGGGTATGTGTGTGTGACCATTTAGTGTGTGTGTGATCATTTAGTGTGGTTGTGTGCGTGGGTGACCATTTAGTGTGGGTGTGTGTGTGTGACCATTTAGTGTGTGTGTGTGTGTGACCATTTAGCGTGTGTGTGTGTGTGTGACCATTTAGTGTGTGTGTGACTATTTAGTGTGGGTGTGTGTGTGTGAACATTTTGTGTGGGTGTGTTTGTGTGTGTGTGTGTGTGTGTGTGTGTGTGTGACCATTTAGTGTGTGTGTGGGTGACCATTTAGTGTGGGTGCGTGTGTATGTGACCATTTAGTGTGGGTTTGTGTGACCATTTAGTGTGGGTGTGTGACCATTTAGTGTGTGTGTGACCATTTAGTGTGTGTATGTGTGTGTGACCATTTATTGTGGTTGTGTGCGTGGGTGACCATTTAGTGTGTGTGTGTGTGTGTGACCATTTAGTGTGTGTGTGGGTGACCATTTAGTGTGGGTGCGTGTGTATGTGACCATTTAGTGTGGGTTTGTGTGACCATTTAGTGTGGGTGTGTGACCATTTAGTGTGTGTGTGTGTGACCATTTAGTGTGTGGGTTTGTGTGACCACTTAGTGTGGGTTTGTGTGACCATTTAGTGTGGGTGTGTGTGTGACCATTTAGTGGGTGTGTGTGTGACCATTTAGTGTGTGTGTGTGTGACCATTTAGTGTGGGTTTGTGTGACCATTTAGTGTGGGTGTGTGTGTGACCATTTAATGTGGGTGTGTGACCATTTAGTGTGTGTGTGTGTGACAATTTAGTGTGTGTGTGTGTGAGTGACCATTTAGAGTGTGTGTGGGTGACCATTTAGTGTGTGTGTGTGTGTGTTCATATAATGTGTGTGTGTGTGTGTGAACATTTAGTGTGTGTGGGTGACCATTTAGTGTGGGTGTGTATATGACCATTTAGTGTGTGTGTGTGTGTGTGACCATTTAGTGTGGGTGTGTGTGTTTGACCATTTAGTATGTGTGTGTGTGTGTGACCATCTAGTGTGGGTATGTGTGTGTGACCATTTAGTGTGTGTGTGACCATTTAGTGTGGGTGTGTGTGTGTGACCATTTTGTGTGGGTGTGTGTGTGACCATTTAGTGTGTGGGTGTGTGTGTGACCATTTAGTATGTGTGTGTGTGTGTGTGACCATTTAGTGTGGGTGTGTGTGGGTGACCATTTAGTGTGGGTGTGTGTGTGTGACCATTTAGTGTGGGTGTGTGTGTGACCATTTATTGAGGGTGTGTGTGGGTGACCATTTAGTGTGGGTGTGTGTGCGTGACAATTTAGTGTGTGTGTGTGTGTGACCATTTAGTGTGGGTGTTTGTGTGTGACCATTTTGTGTGGGTGTGTGTGTGACCATTTAGTGTGTGTGTGTGTGTGACCATTTAGTGTGGGTGTGTGGGTGTGACCATTTAATATGTGTGTGTGTGTGACCATCTATTGTGGGTATGTCTGTGTGACCATTTAGTGTGTGTGTGACCATTTAGTGTGGGTGTGTGTGTGTGACCATTTTGTGCGGGTGTGTGTGTGACCATTTAGTGTGTGGGTGTGTGTGTGACCATTTAGTGTGGGTATTTGTGTGTGACCATTTATTGTGGGTGTGTGCGTGGGTGACCATTTAGTGTGGGTGTGTGTGTGTGACCATTTAGTGTGGGTGCGTGTGTGACCACTTAGTGTGTGTGTGTGTGTGACCATTTAGTGTGTGTGTGTTTGTGTGTGACCATTTAGTGTGGGTGTGTGTGTGTGACCATTTAATATGTGTGTGTGTGTGACCATCTAGTGTGGGTATGTGTGTGTGACCATTTAGTGTGTGTGTGATCATTTAGTGTGGTTGTGTGCGTGGGTGACCATTTAGTGTGGGTGTGTGTGTGTGACCATTTAGTGTGTGTGTGTGTGTGACCATTTAGCGTGTGTGTCTGTGTGTGACCATTTAGTGTGTGTGTGACCATTTAGTGTGGGTGTGTGTGTGTGAACGTTTAGTGTGGGTGTGTTTGTGAGTGTGTGTGTGGGTGTGAGTGTGTGTTTGTGACCATTAAGTGTGTGTGTGTGTGTGTGTGTGTGTGTGTGTGGGTGTGTGTGTGTGTGTGACCATTTAGTGTGTGTGTGGGTGACCATTTAGTGTGGGTGCGTGTGTATGTGACCATTTAGTGTGGGTGCATGTGTGACCATTTAGTGTGGGTGTGTGACCTTTTAGTGTGTGTGTGTGACCATTTAGTGTGTGGGTTTGTGTGACCATTTAGTGTGGGTTTGTGTGACCATTTAGCGTGGGTGTGTGTGTGACCATTTAGTGTGTGTGTGTGTGACCATTTAGTGTGGGTTTGTGTGACCATTTAGTGTGGGTGTGTGTGTGACCATTTAGTGTGGGTGTGTGAGCATTTAGTGTGTGTGTGTGTGACCATTTAGTGTGTGTGTGTGTGAGTGACCATTTAGAGTGTGTGTGGGTAACCATTGAGTGTGTGTGTGTGTGTTCATTTAATGTGTGTGTGTGTGGACATTTAGTGTGTGTGGGTGCCCATTTAGTGTGGGTGTGTATATGACCATTTAGTGTGTGTGTGTGTGTGTGTGACCATTTAGTGTGGGTGTGTGTGTGTGACCATTTAGTATGTGTGTGTGTGTGTGACCATCTAGTGTGGGTATGTGTGTGTGACCATTTAGTGTGTGTGTGACCGTTTAGTGTGGGTGTGTGTGTGTGACCATTTAGTGTGTGTGTGTGTGTGACCATTTAGTGTGTGGGTGTGTGTGTGACCATTTAGTGTGTGTGTGACCATTTAGTGTGTGTATGTGTGTGTGACCATTTATTGTGGGTGTGTGCGTGGGTGACCATTTAGTGTGGGTGTGTGTGTGTGACCATTTAGTGTGGGTGTGTGTGTGACCATTTAGTGTGTGTGTGTGTGTGTGTGTGTGTGTGTGTGTGACCATTTAGAGTGGGTGTGTGTGTGTGACCGTTTAGTGTGGGTATGTGTGGGTGACCATTAGTGTGGGTGTGGATGGGTGACCATTTATTGTGGGTGTGTGTGTGTGACCATTTAGTGTGTGTGTGTGTGTGTGAACATTTAGTGTGGGTGTGTTTGTGTGTGTGTGTGTGTGTGTGTGTGTGTGTGTTTGTGACCATTTTGTGTGTGTATGTGACCATTTAGTGTGTGTGTGTGTTTGTGAACATTTAGTGTGGTTGTGTGTGTGTGTATGACCATTTAGTGTGTGTGTGTGTGTGAGTGACCATTTAGTGTGTGTCTGTGTGTGTGACCATTTAGCGTGTGTTTGTGTGTGTGTGTGACCATTTAGTATGTTTGTGTGTGTGTGTGTGACCATTTAGTGTGTTTGTGTGTGTGTGTGACCATTTAGTGTGAGTGTGTGTGTGTGTGTGCATGTGACCATTTATTGTGTGTGTGTGTGTGTGTGACCATTTAGTGTGGGAGTGTGTGGGTGACCATTTAGTGTAAGTGTGTTTGTGACCACTTAGTGTGTGTGTTTGGGTGACCATTTAGTGTATGGGTTTGTGAGTGTGACCATTTAGTCTGTGGGTGTGTGTGTGACCATTTAGTGTGTGTGAGTGTGTATGTGTGACCATTTAGTGTGGGTGTGTGTGTGACAATTTAGTGTGTGTGTGTGTGTGTGTGTGACCATTTAGTGTGTGTGTGTGTGACCATTTCTTGCGTGTGTGTGTCGGTGACCATTAGTGTGGGTGTGTATGGGTGACCATTTAGTGTGGGTGTGTGTGTGTGACCATTTAGCGTGTGTGTGTGTGTGTGTGAACATTCAGTGTGGGTGTGTTTGTGTGTGTGTGTGTGTGTGTGTGCGTGTGTGTGTGTGTGTGTGTGACCATTTAGAGTGGGTGTGTGTGTGTGACCGTTTAGTGTGGGTATGTGTGGGTGACCATTAGTGTGGGTGTGGATGGGTGACCATTTAGTGTGGGTGTGTGTGTGTGACCATTTAGTGTGTGTGTGTGTGTGTGTGTGTGAACATTTAGTGTGGGTGTGTTTGTGTGTGTGTGTGTGTGTGTGTGTGCGTGTGTGTTTGTGACCATTTTGTGTGTGTATGTGACCATTTAGTGTGGGTGTGTGTGTGTGACCATTTAGTGTGTGTGTGTGTGTGTGTGACCATTTAGCGTGTGTGTGTGTGTGTGTGACCATTTAGTGTGTGTGTGACTATTTAGTGTGGGTGTGTGTGTGTGAACATTTTGTGTGGGTGTGTTTGTGTGTGTGTGTGTGTGTGTGTGTGTGACCATTTAGTGTGTCTGTGGGTGACCATTTAGTGTGGGTGCGTGTGTATGTGACCATTTAGTGTGGGTTTGTGTGACCATTTAGTGTGGGTGTGTGACCATTTAGTGTGTGTGTGTGTGACCATTTAGTGTGTGGGTTTGTGTGACCCCTTAGTGTGGGTTTGTGTGACCATTTAGTGTGGGTGTGTGTGTGACCATTTAGTGGGTGTGTGTGTGACCATTTAGTGTGTGTGTGTGTGACCATTTAGTGTGGGTTTGTGTGACCATTTAGTGTGGGTGTGTGTGTGACCATTTAGTGTGGGTGTGTGACCATTTAGTGTGTGTGTGTGTGACCATTTAGTGTGTGTGTGTGTGAGTGACCATTTAGAGTGTGTGTGGGTGACCATTTAGTGTGTGTGTGTGTGTGTTCATATAATGTGTGTGTGTGTGTGTGTGTGAACATTTAGTGTGTGTGGGTGACCATTTAGTGTGGGTGTGTATATGACCATTTAGTGTGTGTGTGTGTGTGACCATTTAGTGTGGGTGTGTGTGTTTGACCATTTAGTATGTGTGTGTGTGTGTGACCATCTAGTGTGGGTATGTGTGTGTGAACATTTAGTGTGTGTGTGACCATTTAGTGTGGGTGTGTGTGTGTGACCATTTTGTGTGGGTGTGTGTGTGACCATTTAGTGTGTGGGTGTGTGTGTGACCATTTAGTGTGTGTGTGTGTGTGTGTGTGACCATTTAGTGTGGGTGTGTGTGGGTGACCATTTAGTGTGGGTGTGTGTGTGTGACCATTTAGTGTGGGTGTGTGTGTGACCATTTATTGTGGGTGTGTGTGGGTGACCATTTAGTGTGGGTGTGTGTGTGTGACAATTTAGTGTGTGTGTGTGTGTGACCATTTAGTGTGGGTGTGTGTGTGTGACCATTTTGTGTGGGTGTGTGTGTGACCATTTAGTGTGTGTGTGTGTGTGACCATTTAGTGTGGGTGTGTGTGTGTGACCATTTAATATGTGTGTGTGTGTGACCATCTATTGTGGGTATGTGTGTGTGACCATTTAGTGTGTGTGTGACCATTTAGTGTGGGTGTGTGTGTGTGTGTGACCATTTTGTGTGGGTGTGTGTGTGACCATTTAGTGTGTGGGTGTGTGTGTGACCATTTAGTGTGGGTATTTGTGTGTGACCATTTATTGTGGGTGTGTGCGTGGGTGACCATTTAGTGTGGGTGTGTGTGTATGTGACCATTTAGTGTGGGTGCGTGTGTGACCATTTAGTGTGTGTGTGTGTGTGACCATTTAGTGTGTGTGTGTTTGTGTGTGACCATTTAGTGTGGGTGTGTGTGTGTGACCATTTAATATGTGTGTGTGTGTGACCATCTAGTGTGGGTATGTGTGTGTGACCATTTAGTGTGTGTGTGATCATTTAGTGTGGTTTTGTGCGTGGGTGACCATTTTGTGTGGGTGTGTGTGTGTGACCATTTAGTGTGTGTGTGTGTGTGACCATTTCGCGTGTGTGTCTGTGTGTGACCATTTAGTGTGTGTGTGACCATTTAGTGTGGGTGTGTGTGTGTGAACGTTTAGTGTGGGTGTGTTTGTGAGTGTGTGTGTGTGTGGGTGTGCGTGTGTGTTTGTGACCATTTAGTGTTTGTGTGTGTGTGTGTGTGTGTGTGTTTTTGTGTGTGTGACCATTTAGTGTGTGTGTGGGTGACCATTTAGTGTGGGTGCGTGTGTATGTGACCATTTAGTGTGGGTGCATGTGTGACCATTTAGTGTGGGTGTGTGACCTTTTAGTGTGTGTGTGTGACCATTTAGTGTGTGGGTTTGTGTGACCATTTAGTGTGGGTTTGTGTGACCATTTAGTGTGGGTGTGTGTGTGACCATTTAGTGTGTGTGTGTGTGACCATTTAGTGTGGGTTTGTGTGACCATTTAGTGTGGGTGTGTGTGTGACCATTTAGTGTGTGGGTGTGTGTGTGACCATTTAGTGTGGGTGCGTGTGTATGTGACCATTTAGTGTGGGTTTGTGTGACCATTTAGTGTGGGTGTGTGACCATTTAGTGTGTGTGTGTGTGACCATTTAGTGTGTGGGTTTGTGTGACCATTTAGTGTGGGTTTGTGTGACCATTTAGTGTGGGTGTGTGTGTGACCATTTAGTGGGTGTGTGTGTGACCATTTAGTGGGTGTGTGTGTGACCATTTAGAGTGTGTGTGGGTGACCATTTAGTGTGGGTGTGTGTGTGTGTTCATATAATGTGTGTGTGTGTGTGTGAACATTTAGTGTGTGTGGGTGACCATTTAGTGTGGGTGTGTATATGACCATTTAGTGTGTGTGTGTGTGTGACCATTTAGTGTGGGTGTGTGTGTTTGACCATTTAGTATGTGTGTGTGTGTGTGACCATCTAGTGTGGGTATGTGTGTGTGACCATTTAGTGTGTGTGTGACCATTTAGTGTGGGTGTGTGTGTGTGACCATTTTGTGTGGGTGTGTGTGTGACCATTTAGTGTGTGGGTGTGTGTGTGACCATTTAGTGTGTGTGTGTGTGTGTGTGTGTGTGTGACCATTTAGTGTGGGTGTGTGTGGGTGACCATTTAGTGTGGGTGTGTGTGTGTGACCATTTAGTGTAGGTGTGTGTGTGACCATTTATTGTGGGTGAGTGTGGGTGACCATTTAGTGTGGGTGTGTGTGTGTGACAATTTATGTGTGTGTGTGTGACCATTTAGTGTGGGTGTGTGTGTGTGACCATTTTGTGTGGGTGTGTGTGTGACCATTTAGTGTGTGTGTGTGTGTGACCATTTAGTGTGGGTGTGTGTGTGTGACCATTTAGTATGTGTGTGTGTGTGACCATCTATTGTGGGTATGTGTGTGTGACCATTTAGTGTGTGTGTGACCATTTAGCGTGGGTGTGTGTGTGTGACCATTTTGTGCGGGTGTGTGTGTGACCATTTAGTGTGTGGGTGTGTGTGTGACCATTTAGTGTGGGTATTTGTGTGTGACCATTTAGTGTGGGTGTGTGCGTGGGTGACCATTTAGTGTGGGTGTGTGTGTGTGACCATTTAGTGTGGGTGCGTGTGTGACCATTTAGTGTGTGTGTGTGTGTGACCATTTAGTGTGTGTGTGTTTGTGTGTGACCATTTAGTGTGGGTGTGTGTGTGTGACCATTTAATATGTGTGTGTGTGTGACCATCTAGTGTGGGTATGTGTGTGTGACCATTTAGTGTGTGTGTGACCATTTAGTGTGGTTGAGTGTGTGAACGTTTAGTGTGGGTGTGTTTGTGTGTGTTTGTGTGGGTGTGCGTGTGTGTTTGTGACCATTTAGTGTGTGTGTGTGTGTGTGTGTGTGTGTGTGTGGGTGTGTGTGTGTGTGTGACCATTTAGTGTGTGTGTGGGTGACCATTTAGTGTGGGTGCGTGTGTATGTGACCATTTAGTGTGGGTGCATGTGTGACCATTTAGTGTGGGTGTGTGACCTTTTAGTGTGTGTGTGTGACCATTTAGTGTGTGGGTTTGTGTGACCATTTAGTGTGGGTTTGTGTGACCATTTAGTGTGGGTGTGTGTGTGACCATTTAGTGTGTGTGTGTGTGGACATTTAGTGTGTGTGGGTGACCATTTAGTGTGGGTGTGTATATGACCATTTAGTGTGTGTGTGTGTGTGACCATTTAGTGTGGGTGTGTGTGTGTGACCATTTAGTATGTGTGTGTGTGTGTGTGACCATCTAGTGTGGGTATGTGTATGTGACCATTTAGTGTGTGTGTGACCATTTAGTGTGGGTGTGTGTGTGTGACCATTTTGTGTGGGTGTGTGTGTGACCATTTAGTGTGTGGTGTGTGTGTGTGTGTGTGTGTGTGTGTGACCATTTAGAGTGGGTGTGTGTGTGTGACCGTTTAGTGTGGGTATGTGTGGGTGACCATTAGTGTGGGTGTGGATGGGTGACCATTTAGTGTGGGTGTATGTGTGTGACCATTTAGTGTGTGTGTGTGTGTGTGTGAACATTTAGTGTGGGTGTGTTTGTGTGTGTGTGTGTGTGTGTGTGTGCGTTTGTGTGTATGACCATTTAGTGTGTGTGTGTGTGTGAGAGTGACCATTTAGTGTGTGTCTGTGTGTGTGACCATTTAGCGTGTGTGTGTGTGTGTGTGTGTGACCATTTAGTATGTTTGTGTGTGTGTGTGTGTGACCATTTAGTGTGTTTGTGTGTGTGTGTGACCATTTAGTGTGGGTGTGTGTGTGTGTGTGCATGTGACCATTTATTGTGTGTGTGTGTGTGTGTATGACCATTTAGTGTGGGAGTGTGTGGGTGACCATTTAGTGTAAGTGTGTTTGTGACCACTTAGTGTGTGTGTGTGTGGGTGACCATTTAGTGTATGGGTGTGTGAGTGTGACCATTTAGTCTGTGGGTGTGTGTGTGACCATTTAGTGTGTGTGAGTGTGTATGTGTGACCATTTAGTGTGGGTGTGTGTGTGACAATTTAGTGTGTGTGTGTGTGTGACCATTTAGTGTGGGTGTGTGTGTGTGTGACCATTTAGTGTGCGTGTGTGTGTGTGACCATTTAGTGTGTGTGTGTGTGACCATTTCTTTTGTGTGTTTGTCGGTGACCATTAGTGTGGGTGTGTATGGGTGACCATTTAGTGTGGGTGTGTGTGTGTGACCATTTAGCGTGTGTGTGTGTGTGTGTGTGAACATTCAGTGTGGGTGTGTTTGTGTGTGTGTGTGTGTGTGTGTGCGTGTGTGTTTGTGACCAGTTAGTGTGTGTGTGTGTGTGTGTGTGTGTATGTGTGTGTGTTTGTGACCATTTAGAGTGGGTGTGTGTGTGTGACGGTTTAGTGTGGGTATGTGTGGGTGACCATTAGTGTGGGTGTGGATGGGTGACCATTTAGTGTGGGTGTGTGTGTGTGACCATTTAGTGTGTGTGTGTGTGTGTGTGTGAACAGTTAGTGTGGGTGTGTTTGTGTGTGTGTGTGTGTGTGTGTGTGTGTGTGTGTTTGTGACCATTTTGTGTGTGTGAGTGACCATTTAGTGTGTGTGTGTGTGTTTGTGAACATTTAGTGTGGTTGTGTGTGTGTGTATGACCATTTAGTGTATGTGTGTGTGTGAGTGACCATTTAGTGTGTGTCTGTGTGTGTGACCATTTAGCGTGTGTGTGTGTGTGTGTGTGACCATTTAGTATGTTTGTGTGTGTGTGTGTGACCATTTAGTGTGTTTGTGTGTGTGTGTGACCATTTAGTGTGGGTGTGTGTGTGTGTGTGCATGTGACCATTTATTGTGTGTGTGTGTGTGTATGACCATTTAGTGTGGGAGTGTGTGGGTGACCATTTAGTGTGTGTTTGTGACCACTTAGTGTGTGTGTGTGTGGGTGACCATTCAGTGTATGGGTGTGTGAGTGTGACCATTTAGTCTGTGGGTGTGTGTGTGACCATTTAGTGTGTGTGAGTGTGTATGTGTGACCATTTAGTGTGGGTGTGTGTGTGACAATTTAGTGTGTGTGTGTGTGACCATTTAGTGTGGGTGTGTGTGTGTGACCATTTAGTGTGTGTGTGTGTGTGTGTGACCATTTAGTGTGTGTGTGTGTGACCATTTCTTGTGTGTGTGTGTCGGTGACCATTAGTGTGGGTGTGTATGGGTGACCATTTAGTGTGGGTGTGTGTGTGTGACCATTTAGCGTGTGTGTGTGTGTGTGTGTGAACATTCAGTGTGGGTGTGTTTGTGTGTGTGTGTGTGTGTGCGTGTGTGTTTGTGACCAGTTAGTGTGTGTGTGTGTGTGTGTGTGTGTGTGTGTGTGTGTGTGTGCGTGTGTGTGAGACCATTTTTTGTGGGTATGTGTGTGTGACCATTTAGCGTGTGTGTGTGTATCACCATTTAGTGTGGGTGTGTGTGTGTGAACATTTAGTGTGCGTTTGTGTGTGTGACCATTTAGTGTGTGTGTGTGGGTGACCATTTAGTGTGTGTGTGACCATTTAGTGTGTGTGTCTGTGTGACCATTTAGTGTGGGTGCGTGTGGGTGACCATTTAGTGTGGGTGTGTGTGTGTGACCATTTATTGTGTGTGTGTGTGTGTGTGACCATTTAGTGTGGGAGTGTGTGTGTGACCATTTAGTGTGGGTGTGTGTGTGACCATTTAGTGTGTGTGTGTGTGTGACCATTTAGTATGTGTGTGTGTGTGACCATCTAGTGCGGATATGTGTGTGTGACCATTTAGTGTGTGTGTGACCATTTAGTGTGGGTGTGTGTGTGTGACCATTATGTGTGGGTGTGTGTGTGACCATTTAGTGTGTGGGTGTGTGTGTGACCATTTAGTGTGGGTATGTGTGTGTGACCATTTAGTGTGTGTGTGTGTGTGAGACCATTTAGTGTGTGTGTGTGTGTGACCATTTAGTATTTGTGTGTGTGTGACCATCTAGTGCGGATATGTGTGTGTGACCATTTAGTGTGTGTGTGACCATTTAGTGTGGGTGTGTGTGTGTGACCATTTTGTGTGGGTGTGTGTGTGACCATTTAGTGTGGGTGTGTGTGTGTGACCGTTTAGTGTGGGTGTGTGTGGGTGACTATTAGTGTGGGTGTGTATGGGTGACCATTTAGTGTGGGTGTGTTTGTGTGACCATTTAGCGTGTGTGTGTGTGTGTGAACATTCAATATGGGTGTGTTTGTGTGTGTGTGTGTGTGTGTGTGTGTGTGTGTGTGTGACCATTTAGTGTGGGTATGTGTGTGTGACCATTTAGTGTGTGTGTGTGTATGACCATTTAGTGTGGGTGTGTGTGTGTGAACATTTAGTGTGCGTGTGTGTGTGACCATTTAGTGTGTGTGTGTGGGTGACCATTTAGTGTGTCTGTGACCATTTAGTGTGGCTGTGTGTGGGTGTGCGTGTGTGACCAGTTAGTGTGTGTGTGACCATTTAGTTTGTGTGTGTGTGTGTGTGTGACCATTTAGTGTGTGTGTGTGTGTGTGTGTGTGTGTGTGACCATTTTGTGTGTGTGTGTGTGTGTGACCATTTAGTGTGTGTGTGTGTGACCATTTCTTGTGTGTGTGTGTTGGTGACCATTAGTGTGGGTGTGTATGGGTGACCATTTAGTGTGGGTGTGTGTGTGTGACCATTTATTGTGTGTGTGTGTGTGTGACCATTTAGTGTGGGTGTGTGCGGGTGACCCTTTATTGTGTGTGTGTTTGTGTGATCATTTAGTGTGGATGTGTGTGGGTGACCATTTAATGTGGGTGTATGTGGGTGACCATTTAGTTTGTGGGTGTGTGTGTGACCATTTAGTGTGGGTGTGTGTGGGTGACCATTTAGTGTGTGTGTGTTTGTGACCACTTAGTGTGGGTGTGTGTGGGTGACCATTTAGTGTATGGGTGTGTGAGTGTGACCATTTAGTCAGTGTGTGTGTGTGACCATTTAGTGTGTGTGTGTGTGTTTATGTGTGACCATTTAGTGTGTGTGTGTGTTTGTGTGTGTGTGACAATTTAGTGTGTGTGTTTGTGACCATTTAGTGTGTGTGTGTCACCATTTAGTGTGTGTGTGTGTGTGTGTGTGTGTGTGTGTGACCATTTAGTGTGGGTGTGTGTGGGTGACCATTTAGTGTGGGTGTGTGTGTGTGTGTGACCATTTAGTGTGGGGGTGTTTGTGTGACCATTTAGTGTGGGTGTGTGAGTGACCATTTAGTGTGTGTGTGTGTGTGTGTGTGTGTGTGTGTGTGAGAGTGTGTTTGTGACCATTTAGTTTGTGTGTGTGTGTTTTTGACCATTTAGTGTGGGTGTGTGTGGGTGACCATTTAGTGTGGGTGTGTGTGTGTGTGACCATTTAGTGTGTGTGTGTGTTTGTGACTGTTTAGTGTGGTTGTGTGTGACCATTTAGAGTGTGTGTGTGTTTGACCATTTAGTGTGTGTGTGGGTGACCATTTAGTGTGGGTGTGTGTGTGTGACCATTTAGTGTGTGTGTGTGTGTGTGTGTGTGTGACCATTTAGTGTGGGAGTGTGTGTGTGACCATTTAGTGTGGGTGTGTGTGTGACCATTTAGTGTGTGTGTGTGTGTGAGACCATTTAGTGTGGGTGTGTGTGTGTGACAATTTAGTATGTGTGTGTGTGTGACCATCTAGTGCGGATATGTGTGTGTGACCATTTAGTGTGTGTGTGACTATTTAGTGTGTGTGTGACCATTTAGTGTGGGTGTGTGTGTGTGACCATTTAGTGTGGGTGTGTGTGTGTGACCATTTCGTGTGGGTGTGTGTGTGACCATTTAGTGTGTGGGTGTGTGTGTGAACATTTAGTGTGGGTATGTGTGTGTGACCATTTAGTGTGGGTGTGTGCGTGGGTGACCATTTAGTGTGGGTGTGTGTGTGTGACCATTTAGTGTGGGTGTGTGTGTGACCATTTAGTGTGGGTGTGTGTGTGTGACCGTTTAGTGTGGGTGTGTGTGGGTGACTATTAGTGTGGGTGTGTATGGGTGACCATTTAGTGTGGGTGTGTTTGTGTGACCATTTAGCGTGTGTGTGTGTGTGAACATTCAATGTGGGTGTGTTTGTGTGTGTGTGTGTGTGTGTGTGACCATTTAGTGTGTGTGTGTGTGTGTGTGTGTGTGTGTGTGTATGACCATTTAGTGTGGGTGTGTGTGTGTGAACATTTAGTGTGCGTGTGTGTGTGACCATTTAGTGTGTGTGTGTGGGTGACCATTTAGTGTGTCTGTGACCATTTAGTGTGGCTGTGTGTGGGTGTGCGTGTGTGACCAGTTAGTGTGTGTGTGACCATTTAGTGTGTGTGTGTGTGTGTGTGTGTGACCATTTAGTGTGTGTGTGTGTGTGTGTGTGTGTGTGTGTGACCATTTAGTGTGTGTGTGTGACCATTTAGTGTGTGTGTGTGTGTGTGTGTGACCATTTAGAGTGTGTGTGTGTGTGACCATTTAGTGTGTGTGTGTGTGTGTGTGTGACCATTTAGTGTGTGTTTGTGTGTGTGTGTGTGACCATTTAGTGTGGGTGTTTGTGTGTGTGTGTGTGACCATTTATTGTGTGTGTGTGTGTGTGACCATTTAGTGTGGATGTGTGTGGGTGACCATTTAATGTGGGTGTATGTGGGTGACCATTTAGTTTGTGGGTGTGTGTGTGACCATTTTGTGTGGGTGTGTGTGGGTGACCATTTAGTGTGTGTGTGTTTGTGACCACTTAGTGTGGGTGTGAGTGGGTGACCATTTAGTGTATGGGTGTGTGAGTGTGACCATTTAGTCTGTGTGTGTGTGTCACCATTTAGTGTGTGTGTGTGTATATGTGTGACCATTTAGTGTGTGTGTGTGTTTGTGTGTGTGTGACAATTTAGTGTGTGTGTTTGTGACCATTTAGTGTGTGTGTGTCACCATTTAGTGTGTGTGTGTGTGTGTGTGTGTGTGTGTGTGTGTGTGTGTGTGTGTGTGACCATTTAGTGTGGGTGTGTGTGTGTGACCATTTAGTGTGTGTGTGTGTGTGTGTGTGTGTGTGAGTGTGTGTTTGTGACCATTTAGTTTGTGTGTGTGTGTTTTTGACCATTTAGTGTGGGTGACCATTTAGTGTGGGTGTGTGTGTGTGTGACCATTTAGTGTGTGTGTGTGTTTGTGACTGTTTAGTGTGGTAGTGTGTGACCATTTAGATTGTGTGTGTGTTTGACCATTTAGTGTGTGTGTGGGTGACCATTTAGTGTGGGTGTGTGTTTGACCATTTAGTGTGTGTGTGTGTGTGTGTGAGACCATTTAGTGTGGGTGTGTGTGTGTGACCATCTAGTGCGGATATGTGTGTGTGACCATTTAGTGTGTGTGTGTGTGACCATTTCTTGTGTGTGTGTGTCGGTGACCATTAGTGTGGGTGTGTATGGGTGACCATTTAGTGTGGGTGTGTGTGTGTGACCATTTAGCGTGTGTGTGTGTGTGTGTGTGAACATTCAGTGTGGGTGTGTTTGTGTGTGTGTGTGTGTGTGTGTGCGTGTGTGTTTGTGACCAGTTAGTGTGTGTGTGTGTGTGTGTGTGTATGTGTGTGTGTTTGTGACCATTTAGAGTGGGTGTGTGTGTGTGACGGTTTAGTGTGGGTATGTGTGGGTGACCATTAGTGTGGGTGTGGATGGGTGACCATTTAGTGTGGGTGTGTGTGTGTGACCATTTAGTGTGTGTGTGTGTGTGTGTGTGAACAGTTAGTGTGGGTGTGTTTGTGTGTGTGTGTGTGTTTGTGACCATTTTGTGTGTGTGAGTGACCATTTAGTGTGTGTGTGTGTGTTTGTGAACATTTAGTGTGGTTGTGTGTGTGTGTATGACCATTTAGTGTGTGTGTGTGTGTGAGTGACCATTTAGTGTGTGTCTGTGTGTGTGACCATTTAGCGTGTGTGTGTGTGTGTGTGACCATTTAGTATGTTTGTGTGTGTGTGTGTGACCATTTAGTGTGTTTGTGTGTGTGTGTGACCATTTAGTGTGGGTGTGTGTGTGTGTGTGTGCATGTGACCATTTATTGTGTGTGTGTGTGTGTATGACCATTTAGTGTGGGAGTGTGTGGGTGACCATTTAGTGTAAGTGTGTTTGTGACCACTTAGTGTGTGTGTGTGTGTGGGTGACCATTCAGTGTATGGGTGTGTGAGTGTGACCATTTAGTCTGTGGGTGTGTGTGTGACCATTTAGTGTGTGTGAGTGTGTATGTGTGACCATTTAGTGTGGGTGTGTGTGTGACAATTTAGTGTGTGTGTGTGTGACCATTTAGTGTGGGTGTGTGTGTGTGACCATTTAGTGTGTGTGTGTGTGTGTGTGACCATTTAGTGTGTGTGTGTGTGACCATTTCTTGTGTGTGTGTGTCGGTGACCATTAGTGTGGGTGTGTATGGGTGACCATTTAGTGTGGGTGTGTGTGTGTGACCATTTAGCGTGTGTGTGTGTGTGTGTGTGTGTGAACATTCAGTGTGGGTGTGTTTGTGTGTGTGTGTGTGTGTGTGCGTGTGTGTTTGTGACCAGTTAGTGTGTGTGTGTGTGTGTGTGTGTGTGTGTGTGCGTGTGTGTGAGACCATTTTTTGTGGGTATGTGTGTGTGACCATTTAGCGTGTGTGTGTGTATCACCATTTAGTGTGGGTGTGTGTGTGTGAACATTTAGTGTGCGTTTGTGTGTGTGACCATTTAGTGTGTGTGTGTGGGTGACCATTTAGTGTGTCTGTGACCATTTAGTGTGGGTGTGTGTGGGTGTGCGTGTGTGACCTGTTAGTGTGTGTGTGTGAACATTTAGTGTGTGTGTGTGTGTGTGTGTGTGACCATTTAGTGTGTGTGTGTGTGTGTGACCATTTTGTGTGTGTGTGTGACCATTTAGTGTGTGTGTGTGTGTGTGTGACCATTTAGTGTGTGTGTGTGTGTGTGTGACCATTTAGTGTGTGTGTGTGTGTGTGTGTGACCATTTAGTGTGTGTTTGTGTGTGTGTGTGTGACCATTTAGTGTGGGTGTTTGTGTGTGTGTGTGTGTGACCATTTATTGTGTGTGTGTGTGTGTGTGACCATTTAGTGTGGGTGTGTGCGGGTGACCCTTTATTGTGTGTGTGTTTGTGTGATCATTAAGTGTGGATGTGTGTGGGTGACCATTTAATGTGGGTGTATGTGGGTGACCATTTAGTTTGTGGGTGTGTGTGTGACCATTTAGTGTGGGTGTGTGTGGGTGACCATTTAGTGTGTGTGTGTTTGTGACCACTTAGTGTGGGTGTGTGTGGGTGACCATTTAGTGTATGGGTGTGTGAGTGTGACCATTTAGTCTGTGTGTGTGTGTCACCATTTAGTGTGTGTGTGTGTATATGTGTGACCATTTAGTGTGTGTGTGTGTTTGTGTGTGTGTGACAATTTAGTGTGTGTGTTTGTGACCATTTAGTGTGTGTGTGTCACCATTTAGTGTGTGTGTGTGTGTGTGTGTGTGTGTGTGACCATTTAGTGTGGGTGTGTGTGGGTGACCATTTAGTGTGGGTGTGTGTGTGTGACCATCTAGTGCGGATATGTGTGTGTGACCATTTAGTGTGTGTGTGACCATTTAGTGTGGGTGTGTGTGTGTGACCATTTAGTGTGTGTGTGTGTGTGACCATTTAGTGTGTGGGTGTGTGTGTGACCATTTAGTGTGGGTATGTGTGTGTGACCATTTAGTGTGGGTGTGTGCGTGGGTGACCATTTAGTGTGGGTGTGTTTGTGTGACCATTTAGTGTGGGTGTGTGTGTGACCATTTAGTGTGTGTGTGTGTGTGTGTGTGTGTGTGACCATTTAGTGTGGGTGTGTGTGTGTGACCGTTTAGTGTGGGTGTGTGTGGGTGACTATTAGTGTGGGTGTGTATGGGTGACCATTTAGTGTGGGTGTGTTTGTGTGACCATTTAGCGGGTGTGTGTGTGTGTGAACATTCAATGTGGGTGTGTTTGTGTGTGTGTGTGTGTGTGTGTGTGACCATTTAGTGTGTGTGTGTGTGTGTGTGTGTGTGTGTGTGACACCATTTTTTGTGGGTATGTGTGTGTGACCATTTAGTGTGTGTGTGTGTATGACCATTTATTGTGGGTGTGTGTGTGTGAACATTTAGTGTGCGTGTGTGTGTGACCATTTAGTGTGTGTGTGTGGGTGACCATTTAGTGTGTCTGTGACCATTTAGTGTGGCTGTGTGTGGGTGTGCGTGTGTGACCAGTTAGTGTGTGTGTGACCATTTAGTGTGTGTGTGTGTGTGTGTGTGTGTGACCATTTAGTGTGTGTGTGTGTGTGTGTGCGTGACCATTTTGAGTGTGTGTGTGTGACCATTTAGTGTGTGTGTGTGTGACCATTTCTTGTGTGTGTGTGTCGGTGACCATTAGTGTGGGTGTGTATGGGTGACCATTTAGTGTGGGTGTGTGTGTGTGACCATTTAGCGTGTGTGTGTGTGTGTGTGTGTGTGTGAACATTCAGTGTGGGTGTGTTTGTGTGTGTGTGTGTGTGTGTGTGTGTGTGTGCGTGTGTGTTTGTGACCAGTTAGTGTGAGTGTGTGTGTGTGTGTGTGTGTGTGTGTGTGTGTGACCATTTAGTGTGGGTGTGTGTGGGTGACCATTTAGTGTGGGTGTGTGTGTGTGTGTGACCATTTAGTGTGGGGGTGTTTGTGTGACCATTTAGTGTGGGTGTGTGTGTGACCATTTAGTGTGTGTGTGTGTGTGTGTGTGTGTGTGTGTGAGTGTGAGTGTGTGTTTGTGACCATTTAGTTTGTGTGTGTGTGTTTTTGACCATTTAGTGTGGGTGTGTGTGGGTGACCATTTAGTGTGGGTGTGTGTGACCATTTAGTGTGTGTGTGTGTTTGTGACTGTTTAGTGTGGTTGTGTGTGACCATTTAGAGTGTGTGTGTGTTTGACCATTTAGTGTGTGTGTGGGTGACCATTTAGTGTGTGTGTGTGTGTGTGTGTGTGTGTGTGACCATTTAGTGTGTGTGTGTGTTTGTGACCATTTAGTGTGTGTGTGTGTGTGTGTGTGTGTGTGTGTGTGTGTGTGTGTGACCATTTTTTGTGGGTATGTGTGTGTGACCATTTAGTGTGTGTGTGTGTGTGACCATTTAGTGTGGGTGTGTGTATGTGAACATTTAGTGTGTGTGTGACCATTTAGTGTGGGTGTGTGTGGGTGTGCGTGTGTGACCAGTTAGTGTGAGTGTTACCATTTAGTGTGTGTGTGTGTGTGTGTGTGTGTGTGTGACCATTTTGTGTGGGTGTGTGTGGGTGTGTTTGTGTGACAATTTAATGTGTGTGTGACCATTTAGTGTAGATATGTGTGTGTGACCATTTAGTGTGGGGGTGTGTGGGTGACCATTTAGTGTGGGTGTGTGTGTGTGTGTGACCATTTAGTGTGGGGGTGTTTGTGTGACCATTTAGTGTGGGTGTGTGTGTGACCAGTTAGTGTGTGTGTGTGTGTGTGTGTGTGTGTGTGTGTGTGTGTGTGTGTGAGTGTGTGTTTGTGACCATTTAGTGTGTGTGTGTGTGTTTTTGACCATTTAGTGTGGGTGTGTGTGGGTGACCATTTAGTGTGGGTGTGTGTGTGTGTGACCATTTAGTGTGTGTGTGTGTTTGTGACTGTTTAGTGTGGTTGTGTGTGACCATTTAGAGTGTGTGTGTGTGTTTGACCATTTAGTGTGTGTGTGGGTGACCATTTAGTGTGTGTGTGTGTGTGTGTGTGACCATTTAGTGTGTGTGTGTGTTTGTGACCATTTAGTGTGTGTGTGTGTGTGTGTGTGTGTGTGTGTGTGACCATTTTTTGTGGGTATGTGTGTGTGACCATTTAGTGTGTGTGTGTGTGTGACCATTTAGTGTGGGTGTGTGTATGTGAACATTTAGTGTGTGTGTGACCATTTAGTGTGGGTGTGTGTGGGTGTGCGTGTGTGACCAGTTAGTGTGAGTGTTACCATTTAGTGTGTGTGTGTGTGTGTGTGTGTGTGTGTGTGTGTGTGTGTGTGTGACCATTTTGTGTGGGTGTGTGTGGGTGTGTTTGTGTGACTATTTAATGTGTGTGTGACCATTTAGTGTGGATATGTGTGTGTGAGACCATTTAGTGTGGGGGTGTGTGTGTTACCATTTAGTGTGTGTGTGTGTGTGAACATTTAGTGTGTGTGTGACCATTTAGTGTGGGTGTGTGTGTGTGTGACCATTTAGTGTGTGTGTGTGTGACCATTTAGTGTGTGTGTGTGTGTGTGTGACCATTTAGTGTGGGTGTGTGTGTGTGTGACCATTTAGTGTGTGTGTGTGTGTGAGTGACCATTTAGTGTGTGTCTGTGTGTGTGACCATTTAGTGTGTGTGTGTGTGTGTGTGTGTGTGTGTGACCATTTTGTGTGTGTGTGTGTGACCATTTAGTGTGTGTATGTGTGACCATTTAGTGTGTGTTTGTGTGTGTGTGTGACCATTTAGTGTGTGTGTGTGTGTGTGTGTGTGACCATTTCTTGTGTGTGTGTGTGTGTGTGACCATTTAGTGTGGGTGTGTGTGGGTGTCCATTTATTGTGTGTGTGTTTGTGTGATCATTTAGTGTGGATGTGTGTGGGTGACCATTTAGTGTGGGTGTGTGTGGGTGACCATTTAGTGTGTGGGTGTGTGTGTGACCATTTAGTGTGGGTGTGTGTGGGTGACCATTTAGTGTGCGTGTGTGTGTGACCATTTAGTGTGTGTGTGTGTGTGAGACCATTTAGTCTGTGTGTGTGTGTGTGACCATTTAGTATGTGTGTGTGTGTGACCATCTAGTGCGGATATGTGTGTGTGACCATTTAGTGTGTGTGTGACCATTTAGTGTGGGTGTGTGTGTGTGACCATTTTGTGTGGGTGTGTGTGTGACCATTTAGTGTGTGGGTGTGTGTGTGACCATTTAGTGTGGGTATGTGTGTGTGACCATTTAGTGTGTGTGTGTGTGTGAGACTATTTAGTGTGTGTGTGTGTGTGACCATTTAGTATGTGTGTGCGTGTGACCATCTAGTGCGGATATGTGTGTGTGACCATTTAGTGTTTGTGTGACCATTTAGTGTGGGTGTGTGTGTGTGACCATTTTGTGTGGGTGTGTGTGTGACCATTTAGTGTGGGTGTGTGTGTGTGACCGTTTAGTGTGGGTGTGTGTGGGTGACTATTAGTGTGGGTGTGTATGGGTGACCATTTAGTGTGGGTGTGTTTGTGTGACCATTTAGCGTGTGTGTGTGTGTGTGAACATTCAATATGGGTGTGTTTGTGTGTGTGTGTGTGTGTGTGTGTGACCATTTAGTGTGGGTATGTGTGTGTGAGTGCGTGTGTGACCAGTTAGTGTGTGTGTGACCATTTAGTTTGTGTGTGTGTGTGTGTGTGACCATTTAGTGTGTGTGTGTGTGTGTGTGTGTGTGTGACCATTTTGTGTGTGTGTGTGTGTGTGACCATTTAGTGTGTGTGTGTGTGACCATTTCTTGTGTGTGTGTGTCGGTGACCATTAGTGTGGGTGTGTATGGGTGACCATTTAGTGTGGGTGTGTGTGTGTGACCATTTAGCGTGTGTGTGTGTGTGTGTGTGAACATTCAGTGTGGGTGTGTTTGTGTGTGTGTGTGTGTGTGTGTGTGCGTGTGTGTTTGTGACCAGTTAGTGTGTGTGTGTGTGTGTGTGTGTGTGTGTGTGTGTGTGTGTGTGCGTGTGTGTGAGACCATTTTTTGTGGGTATGTGTGTGTGACCATTTAGCGTGTGTGTGTGTATCACCATTTAGTGTGGGTGTGTGTGTGTGAACATTTAGTGTGCGTTTGTGTGTGTGACCATTTAGTGTGTGTGTGTGGGTGACCATTTAGTGTGTCTGTGACCATTTAGTGTGGGTGTGTGTGGGTGTGCGTGTGTGACCTGTTAGTGTGTGTGTGAACATTTAGTGTGTGTGTGTGTGTGTGTGTGACCATTTAGTGTGTGTGTGTGTGTGACCATTTTGTGTGTGTGGGTGACCATTTAGTGTGTGTGTGTGTGTGTGTGTGACCATTTAGTGTGTGTGTGTGTGTGTGTGACCATTTAGTGTGTGTGTGTGTGTGTGTGACCATTTAGTGTGTGTTTGTGTGTGTGTGTGTGACCATTTAGTGTGGGTGTTTGTGTGTGTGTGTGTGACCATTTATTGTGTGTGTGTGTGTGTGACCATTTAGTGTGGGTGTGTGCGGGTGACCCTTTATTGTGTGTGTGTTTGTGTGATCATTTAGTGTGGATGTGTGTGGGTGACCATTTAATGTGGGTGTATGTGGGTGACCATTTAGTTTGTGGGTGTGTGTGTGACCATTTAGTGTGGGTGTGTGTGGGTGACCATTTGGTGTGTGTGTGTTTCTGACCACATAGTGTGGGTGTGTGTGGGTGAACATTTAGTGTATGGGTGTGTGAGTGCGAACATTTAGTCTGTGTGTGTGTGTCACCATTTAGTGTGTGTGTGTGTATATGTGTGACCATTTAGTGTGTGTGTGTGTTTGTGTGTGTGTGACAATTTAGTGTGTGTGTTTGTGACCATTTAGTGTGTGTGTGTCACCATTTAGTGTGTGTGTGTGTGTGTGTGTGTGTGTGTGTGTGTGTGTGTGTGTGACCATTTAGTGTGGGTGTGTGTGGGTGACGATTTAGTGTGGGTGTGTGTGTGTGTGTGACCATTTAGTGTGGGGGTGGTTGTGTGACCATTTAGTGTGGGTGTGTGAGTGACCATTTAGTGTGTGTGTGTGTGTGTGTGTGTGTGTGTGTGTGTGAGTGTGTGTTTGTGACCATTTAGTTTGTGTGTGTGTGTTTTTGACCATTTAGTGTGGGTGTGTGTGGGTGACCATTTAGTGTGGGTGTGTGTGTGTGTGACCATTTAGTGTGTGTGTGTGTGTTTGTGACTGTTTAGTGTGGTTGTGTGTGACCATTTAGAGTGTGTGTGTGTTTGACCATTTAGTGTGTGTGTGGGTGACCATTTAGTGTGGGTGTGTGTGTGTGACCATTTAGTGTGTGTGTGTGTGTGTGTGACCATTTAGTGTGGGAGTGTGTGTGTGACCATTTAGTGTGGGTGTGTGTGTGACCATTTAGTGTGTGTGTGTGTGTGAGACCATTTAGTGTGGGTGTGTGTGTGTGACCATTTAGTATGTGTGTGTGTGTGACCATCTAGTGCGGATATGTGTGTGTGACCATTTAGTGTGTGTGTGACTATTTAGTGTGTGTGTGACCATTTAGTGTGGGTGTGTGTGTGTGACCATTTTGTGTGGGTGTGTGTGTGACCATTTAGTGTGTGGGTGTGTGTGTGACCATTTAGTGTGGGTATGTGTGTGTGACCATTTAGTGTGGGTGTGTGCGTGGGTGACCATTTAGTGTGGGTGTGTGTGTGTGACCATTTAGTGTGTGTGTGTGTGTGACCATTTAGTGTGTGTGTGTGTGTGTGTGTGTGTGACCATTTAGTGTGGGTGTGTGTGTGTGACCGTTTAGTGTGGGTGTGTGTGGGTGACTATTAGTGTGGGTGTGTATGGGTGACCATTTAGTGTGGGTGTGTTTGTGTGACCATTTAGCGTGTGTGTGTGTGTGAACATTCAATGTGGGTGTGTTTGTGTGTGTGTGTGTGTGTGACCATTTAGTGTGTGTTTGTGTGTGTGTGTGTGTGTGTGTGTGTGTGTGAGACCATTTTTTGTGGGTATGTGGGTGTCACCATTTAGTGTGTGTGTGTGTATGACCATTTAGTGTGGGTGTGTGTGTGTGAACATTTAGTGTGCCTGTGTGTGTGACCATTTAGTGTGTGTGTGTGGGTGACCATTTAGTGTGTCTGTGACCATTTAGTGTGGCTGTGTGTGGGTGTGCGTGTGTGACCAGTTAATGTGTGTGTGACCATTTAGTGTGTGTGTGTGTGACCATTTAGTGTGTGTGTGTGTGTGTGTGTGACCATTTAGTGTGTGTGTGTGACCATTTAGTGTGTGTGTGTGTGTGTGTGTGTGTGACCATTTAGTGTGTGTGTGTGTGTGTGACCATTTAGTGTGTGTGTGTGTGTGTGACCATTTAGTGTGTGTTTGTGTGTGTGTGTGTGACCATTTAGTGTGGGTGTTTGTGTGTGTGTGTGTGACCATTTATTGTGTGTGTGTGTGTGTGACCATTTAGTGTGGGTTGTGCGGGTGACCCTTTATTGTGTGTGTGTTTGTGTGATCATTTAGTGTGGATGTGTGTGGGTGACCATTTAATGTGGGTGTATGTGGGTGACCATTTAGTTTGTGGGTGTGTGTGTGACCATTTAGTGTGGGTGTGTGTGGGTGACCATTTAGTGTGCGTGTGTGGGTGACCATTTAGTGTGTCTGTGACCATTTAGTGTGGGTGTGTGTGGGTGTGCGTGTGTGACCAGTTAGTGTGAGTGTTACCATTTAGTGTGTGTGTGTGTGTGTGTGTGTGTGTGTGTGTGTGTGTGTGTGTGTGTGTGTGACCATTTTGTGTGGGTGTGTGTGGGTGTGTTTGTGTGACTATTTAATGTGTGTGTGACCATTTAGTGTGGATATGTGTGTGTGACCATTTAGTGTGGGGGTGTGTGTGTTACCATTTAGTGTGTGTGTGTGTGTGAACATTTAGTGTGTGTGTGACCATTTAGTGAGGGTGTGTGTGTGTGTGACCATTTAGTGTGTGTGTGTGTGACCATTTAGTGTGTGTGTGTGTGTGTGTGACCATTTAGTGTGTGTGTGTGTGTGAGTGACCATTTAGTGTGTGTCTGTGTGTGTGACCATTTAGTGTGTGTGTGTGTGTGTGTGTGACCATTTTGTGTGTGTGTGTGTGACCATTTAGTGTGTGTGTGTGTGTGACCATTTAGTGTGTGTTTGTGTGTGTGTGTGACCATTTAGTGTGGGTGTGTGTGTGTGTGTGTGTGTGTGTGTGTGACCATTTCTTGTGTGTGTGTGTGTGTGACCATTTAGTGTGGGTGTGTGTGGGTGACCATTTATTGTGTGTGTGTTTGTGTGATCATTTAGTGTGGATGTGTGTGGGTGACCATTTAGTGTGGGTGTGTGTGGGTGACCATTTAGTGTGTGGGTGTTTGTGTGACCATTTAGTGTGGGTGTGTGTGGGTGACCATTTAGTGTGTGTGTGTTTGTGACCACTTAGTGTGGGTGTGTGTGTGTGACCATTTAGAGTATGGGTGTGTGAGTGTGACCATTTAGTCTGTGTGTGTGTGTGACCATTTAGTGTGTGCGTGTGTGTATGTGTGACCATTTAGTGTGTGTGTGTGACAATTTAGTGTGTGTATGTGTGACCATTTAGTGTGTGTGTCTGTGTGTGACCATTTAGTGTTTGTGTGTGGGTGTGTGTGGATGACCATTTAGTGTGGGTGTGTGTGTGTGTGACCATTTAGTGTGGGTGTGTGTGTGTGACCATTTAGTGTGAGTGTGTATGTGACCATTTAGTGCGTTTGTGTGTGTGTGTGTGTGTGTGTGTGTGTGTGAGTGTGTGTTTGTGACCATTTAGTGTGTGTGTGTGTGTGTTAGACCATTTAGTGTGGGTGTGTGTGGGTGACCATTTAGTGTGGGTGTGTATGTGTGTGACCATTTAGTGTGTGTGTGTGTTTCTGACCGTTTAGTGTGGGTCTGTGTGACCATTTAGAGTGTGTGTGTGTTTGACCATTTAGTGTGTTTGTGGGTGACCATTTAGTGTGTGTGTGTGTGTGACCATTTAGTGTGTGTGTGTGACCATTTAGTGTCTGTGTGGGTGACCATTTAGTGTGGGTGTGTGTGTGTGACCATTTAGCGTGTGTGTGTGTGACCATTTAGTGTGTGTGTGGGTGACCATTTAATGTGGGTGCGTGTGTATATGACCATTTAGTGTGGGTGCATGTGTGACCATTTAGTGTGGGTGTGTGACCATTTAGTGTGTGTGTGTGTGACCATTTAGTGTGTGTGTGTGTGACCATTTAGTGTGGGTTTGTGTGACCATTTAGTGTGGGTTTGTGTGTGACCATTTAGTGTGTGTGTGTGTGACCATTTAGTGTGTGTGTGTGTGACCATTTAGTGTGGGTTTGTGTGACCATTTAGTGTGGGTGTGTGTGTGACCATTTAGTGTGGGTGTGTGACCATTTAGTGTGTGTGTGTGTGACCATTTAGTGTGGGTGTGTGTAAGTGACCATTTAGAGTGTGTGTGGGTGACCATTTAGTGTGTGTGTGTGTCTGTGTGTGTTCATTTAATGTGTGTGTGTGTGTGAACATTTAGTGTGTGTGGGTGACCATTTAGTGTGGGTGTGTATATGACCATTTTGTGTGTTTGTGTGTGTGTGTGACCATTTTGTGTGTGTGTGTGTGTGTGTGACCAATTAGTGTGTGTGTGTGTGTGAGTGACCATTTAGTGTGTGTTTGTGTGTATGTGTGTGAGCATTTAGTGTGGGTGTTTGTGTGTGTGTGTGTGACCATTTATTGTGTGTGTGTGTGTATGACCATTTAGTGTGGGTGTGTGCGGGTGACCATTTAGTTTGTGGGTGTGTGTGTGACCATTTAGTGTGGGTGTGTGTGGGTGACCATTTAGTGTGTGTGTGTTTGTGACCACTTAGTGTGGGTGTGTGTGGGTGACCATTTAGTGTATGGGTGTGTGAGTGTGACCATTTAGTCTGTGTGTGTGTGTGACCATTTAGTGTGTGTGTGTGTATATGTGTGACCATTTAGTGTGTGTGTGTGTTTGTGTGTGTGTGACAATTTAGTGTGTGTGTTTGTGACCATTTAGTGTGTGTGTGTGTGTGTGTGTGTGTGTGTGTGTGTGTGTGACCATTTAGTGTGGGTGTGTGTGGGTGACGATTTAGTGTGGGTGTGTGTGTGTGTGTGACCATTTAGTGTGGGGGTGTTTGTGTGACCATTTAGTGTGGGTGTGTGTGTGTGTGTGACCATCTAGTGTGGGTATGTGTGTGTGACCATTTAGTGTGTGTGTGACCATTTAGTGTGGGTGTGTGTGTGTGACCATTTTGTGTGGGTGTGTGTGTGACCATTTAGTGTGTGGGTGTGTGTGTGACCATTTAGTGTGTGTGTGTGTGTGTGTGACCATTTAGTGTGGGTGTGTGTGGGTGACCATTTAGTGTGGGTGTGTGTGTGACCATTTAGTGTGGGAGTGTGTGTGACCATTTATTGTGGGTGTGTGTGGGTGACCATTTAGTGTGGGTGTGTGTGTGTGACAATTTAGTGTGTGTGTGTGTGTGACCATTTAGTGTGGGTGTGTGTGTGTGACCATTTTGTGTGGGTGTGTGTGTGACCATTTAGTGTGTGTGTGTGTGACCATTTAGTGTGGGTGTGTGTGTGTGACCATTTAGTATGTGTGTGTGTGTGACCATCTATTGTGGGTATGTGTGTGTGACCATTTAGTGTGTGTGTGACCATTTAGTGTGGGTGTGTGTGTGTGACCATTTTGTGCGGGTGTGTGTGTGACCATTTAGTGTGTGGGTGTGTGTGTGACCATTTAGTGTGGGTGTGTGTGTGTGACCATTTTGTGCGGGTGTGTGTGTGACCATTTAGTGTGTGGGTGTGTGTGTGACCATTTAGTGTGGGTATTTGTGTGTGACCATTTAGTGTGGGTGTGTGCGTGGGTGACCATTTAGTGTGGCTGTGTGTGTGTGACCATTTAGTGTGGGTGCGTGTGTGACCATTTAGTGTGTGTGTGTGTGTGACCATTTAGTGTGTGTGTGTTTGTGTGTGACCATTTAGTGTTGGTGTGTGTGTGTGACCATTTAATATGTGTGTGTGTGTGACCATCTAGTGTGGGTATGTGTGTGTGACCATTTAGTGTGTGTGTGATCATTTAGTGTGGTTGTGTGCGTGGGTGACCATTTAGTGTGGGTGTGTGTGTGACCATTTAGTGTGTGTGTGTGTGTGTGTGACCATTTAGCGTGTGTGTCTGTGTGTGACCATTTAGTGTGTGTGTGACCATTTAGTGTGGTTGTGTGTGTGTGAACGTTTAGTGTGGGTGTGTTTGTGTGTGTGTGTGTGGGTGTGCGTGTGTGTTTGTGACCATTAAGTGTGTGTGTGTGTGTGTGTGTGTGTGTGTGTGTGTGTGTGTGTGTGTGTGTGTGACCATTTAGTGTGTGTGTGTGTGACCATTTAGTGTGTGTGTGTGTGACCATTTAGTGTGGGTTTGTGTGACCATTTAGTGTGGGTGTGTGTGTGACCATTTAGTGTGGGTGTGTGAGCATTTAGTGTGTGTGTGTGTGACCATTTAGTGTGTGTGTGTGTGAGTGACCATTTAGAGTGTGTGTGGGTAACCATTGAGTGTGTGTGTGTTCATTTAATGTGTGTGTGTGTGGACTTTTAGTGTGTGTGGGTGACCATTTAGTGTGGGTGTGTATATGACCATTTAGTGTGTGTGTGTGTGTGACCATTTAGTGTGGGTGTGTGTGTGTGACCATTTAGTATGTGTGTGTGTGTGTGACCATCTAGTGTGGGTATGTGTGTGTGACCATTTAGTGTGTGTGTGACCATTTAGTGTGGGTGTGTGTGTGTGACCATTTAGTGTGTGTGTGTGTGTGACCATTTAGTGTGTGGGTGTGTGTGTGACCATTTAGTGTGTGTGTGACCATTTAGTGTGTGTATGTGTGTGTGACCATTTATTGTGGGTGTGTGCGTGGGTGACCATTTAGTGTGGGTGTGTGTGTGTGACCATTTAGTGTGGGTGTGTGTGTGACCGTTTAGTGTGTGTGTGTGTGTGTGTGTGTGTGTGTGACCATTTAGAGTGGGTGTGTGTGTGTGACCGTTTAGTGTGGGTATGTGTGGGTGACCATTAGTGTGGGTGTGGATGGGTGACCATTTAGTGTGGGTGTGTGTGTGTGACCAGTTAGTGTGTGTGTGTGTGTGTGAACATTTAGTGTGGGTGTGTTTGTATGTGTGTGTGTGTGTGTGTGTGCGTGTGTGTTTGTGACCATTTTGTGTGTGTATGTGACCATTTAGTGTGTGTGTGTGTTTGTGAACATTTAGTGTGGTTGTGTGTGTGTGTATGACCATTTAGTGTGTGTGTGTGTGTGAGTGACCATTTAGTGTGTGTCTGTGTGTGTGACCATTTAGCGTGTGTGTGTGTGTGTGTGTGTGTGTGACCATTTAGTATGTTTGTGTGTGTGTGTGTGACCATTTAGTGTGTTTGTGTGTGTGTGTGACCATTTAGTGTGGGTGTGTGTGTGTGTGTGCATGTGACCATTTATTGTGTGAGTGTGTGTGTGTGACCATTTAGTTTGGGAGTGTGTGGGTGACCATTTAGTGTAAGTGTGTTTGTGACCACTTAGTGTGTGTGTGTGTGGGTGACCATTTAGTGTATGGGTTTGTGAGTGTGACCATTTAGTCTGTGGGTGTGTGTGTGACCATTTAGTGTGTGTGAGTGTGTATGTGTGACCATTTAGTGTGGGTGTGTGTGTGACAATTTAGTGTGTGTGTGTGTGACCATTTAGTGTGGGTGTGTGTGTGTGACCATTTAGTGTGTGTGTGTGTGTGTGACCATTTAGTGTGTGTGTGTGTGACCATTTCTTGTGTGTGTGTGTCGGTGACCATTAGTGTGGGTGTGTATGGGTGACCATTTAGTGTGGGTGTGTGTGTGTGACCATTTAGCGTGTGTGTGTGTGTGTGTGTGAACATTCAGTGTGGGTGTGTTTGTGTGTGTGTGTGTGTGTGCGTGTGTGCTTGTGACCAGTTAGTATGTGTGTGTGTGTGTGTGTGTGTGTGTGTGTGTGTGTGACCATTTAGAGTGGGTGTGTGTGTGTGACCGTTTAGTGTGGTTATGTGTGGGTGACCATTAGTGTGGGTGTGGATGGGTGACCATTTAGTGTGGATGTGTGTGTGTGACCATTTAGTGTGTGTGTGTGTGTGTGAACATTTAGTGTGGGTGTGTTTGTGTGTGTGTGTGTGTGTGTGTGTGTGTGCATGTGTGTTTGTGACCATTTTGTGTGTGTATGTGACCATTTAGTGTGGGTGTGTGTGTGTGACCATTTAGTGTGTGTGTGTGTGTGTGTGACCATTTAGCGTGTGTGTGTGTGTGTGTGACCATTTAGTGTGTGTGTGACTATTTAGTGTGGGTGTGTGTGTGTGAACATTTTGTGTGGGTGTGTTTGTGTGTGTGTGTGTGTGTGTGCGTGTGTGTGTGTGTGACCATTTAGTGTGTGGGTGTGTGTGTGACCATTTAGTGTGGGTGCGTGTGTATGTGACCATTTAGTGTGGGTTTGTGTGACCATTTAGTGTGGGTGTGTGACCATTTATTGTGTGTGTGTGTGACCATTTAGTGTGTGGGTTTGTGTGACCATTTAGTCTGGGTTTGTGTGACCATTTAGTGTGGGTGTGTGTGTGACCATTTAGTGGGTGTGTGTGTGACCATTTAGTGTGTGTGTGTGTGTGACCATTTAGTGTGGGTTTGTGTGACCATTTAGTGTGGGTGTGTGTGTGACCATTTAGTGTGGGTGTGTGACCATTTAGTGTGTGTGTGTGTGACCACTTAGTGTGTGTGTGTGTGAGTGACCATTTAGAGTGTGTGTGGGTGACCATTTAGTGTGTGTGTGTGTGTGTTCATATAATGTGTGTGTGTGTGTGTGTGTGAACATTTAGTGTGTGTGGGTGACCATTTAGTGTGGGTGTGTATATGACCATTTAGTGTGTGTGTGTGTGTGACCATTTAGTGTGGGTGTGTGTGTTTGACCATTTAGTATGTGTGTGTGTGTGTGACCATCTAGTGTGGGTATGTGTGTGTGACCATTTAGTGTGTGTGTGACCATTTAGTGTGGGTGTGTGTGTGTGACCATTTTGTGTGGGTGTGTGTGTGACCATTTAGTGTGTGGGTGTGTGTGTGACCATTTAGTGTGTGTGTGTGTGTGTGTGTGTGTGACCATTTAGTGTGGGTGTGTGTGGGTGACCATTTAGTATGGGTGTGTGTGTGTGACCATTTAGTGTGGGTGTGTGTGTGACCATTTATTGTGGGTGTGTGTGTGTGACAATTTAGTGTGTGTGTGTGTGTGACCATTTAGTGTGGGTGTGTGTGTGTGACCATTTTGTGTGGGTGTGTGTGTGACCATTTAGTGTGTGTGTGTGTGTGACCATTTAGTGTGGGTGTGTGTGTGTGACCATTTAGTATGTGTGTGTGTGTGACCATCTATTGTGGGTATGTGTGTGTGACCATTTAGTGTGTGTGTGACCATTTAGTGTGGGTGTGTGTGTGTGACCATTTTGTGCGGTTGTGTGTGTGACCATTTAGTGTGTGGGTGTGTGTGTGACCATTTAGTGTGGGTATGTGTGTGTGACCATTTAGTGTGGGTGTGTGCGTGGGTGACCATTTAGTGTGGGTGTGTGTGTGTGACCATTTAGTGTGGGTGCGTGTGTGACCATTTAGTGTGTGTGTGTGTGTGTGACCATTTAGTGTGTGTGTGTGTGTGACCATTTAGTGTGGGTGTGTGTGTGTGACCATTTAATATGTGTGTGTGTGTGACCATCTAGTGTGGGTATGTGTGTGTGACCATTTAGTGTGTGTGTGATCATTTAGTGTGGTTGTGTGCTTGGGTGACCATTTAGTGTGGGTGTGTGTGTATGACCACTTAGTGTGTGTGTGTGTGTGTGTGACCATTTAGCGTGTGTGTCTGTGTGTGACCATTTAGTGTGTGTGTGACTATTTAGTGTGGGTGTGTGTGTGTGAACATTTAGTGTGGGTGTGTTTGTGTGTGTGTGTGTGTGTGTGTGTGTGTGACCATTTAGTGTGTGTGTGGGTGACCATTTAGTGTGGGTGCGTGTGTATGTGACCATTTAGTGTGGGTTTGTGTGACCATTTAGTGTGGGTGTGTGAAAATATAGTGTGTGTGTGTGTGACCATTTAGTGTGTGGGTTTGTGTGACCACTTAGTGTGGGTTTGTGTGACCATTTAGTGTGGGTGTGTGTGTGTGTGACCATTTAGTGTGTGTGTGTGTGTGTCTGTGACTGTTTAGTGTGGTTGTGTGTGACCATTTAGAGTGTGTGTGTGTTTGACCATTTAGTGTGTGTGTGGGTGACCATTTAGTGTGGGTGTGTGTGTGTGACCATTTAGTGTGTGTGTGTGTGTGTGTGACCATTTAGTGTGGGAGTGTGTGTGTGACCATTTAGTGTGGGTGTGTGTGTGACAATTTAGTGTGTGTGTGTGTGTGAGACCATTTAGTGTGGGTGTGTGTGTGTGACCATCTAGTGCGGATATGTGTGTGTGACCATTTAGTGTGTGTGTGACCATTTAGTGTGGGTGTGTGTGTGTGACCATTTAGTGTGTGTGTGTGTGTGACCATTTAGTGTGTGGGTGTGTGTGTGACCATTTAGTGTGGGTATGTGTGTGTGACCATTTAGTGTGGGTGTGTGCGTGGGTGACCATTTAGTGTGGGTGTGTGTGTGTGACCATTTAGTGTGGGTGTGTGTGTGACCATTTAGTGTGTGTGTGTGTGTGTGTGTGACCATTTAGTGTGGGTGTGTGTGTGTGACCGTTTAGTGTGGGTGTGTGTGGGTGACTATTAGTGTGGGTGTGTATGGGTGACCATTTAGTGTGGGTGTGTTTGTGTGACCATTTAGCGTGTGTGTGTGTGTGTGAACATTCAATGTGGGTGTGTTTGTGTGTGTGTGTGTGTGTGTGTGTGTGTGTGACCATTTAGTGTGTGTGTGTGTGTGTGTGTGTGTGTGTGTGTGTGTGACCATTTTTTGTGGGTATGTGTGTGTGACCATTTAGTGTGTGTGTGTGTATGACCATTTATTGTGGGTGTGTGTGTGTGAACATTTAGTGTGCGTGTGTGTGTGACCATTTAGTGTGTGTGTGTGGGTGACCATTTAGTGTTTCTGTGACCATTTAGTGTGGCTGTGTGTGGGTGTGCGTGTGTGACCAGTTAGTGTGTGTGTGTGACCATTTAGTGTGTGTGTGTGTGTGTGTGTGACCATTTAGTGTGTGTGTGTGTGACCATTTCTTGTGTGTGTGTGTCGGTGACCATTAGTGTGGGTGTGTATGGGTGACCATTTAGTGTGGGTGTGTGTGTGTGACCATTTAGCGTGTGTGTGTATGTGTGTGTGAACATTCAGTGTGGGTGTGTTTGTGTGTGTGTGTGCGTGTGTGTTTGTGACCAGTTCGTGTGTGTGTGTGTGTGTGTGTGTGTGTGTGTGTGTGTGAGACCATTTAGTGTGGGTGTGTGTGGGTGACCATTTAGTGTGGGTGTGTGTGTGTGTGTAGCCATTTAGTGTGGGGGTGTTTGTGTGACCATTTAGTGTGGGTGTGTGTGTGACCATTTAGTGTGTGTGTGTGTGTGTGTGTGTGTGTGTGTGTGAGTGTGTGTTTGTGACCATTTAGTTTGTGTGTGTGTGTTTTTGACCATTTAGTGTTGGTGTGTGTGGGTGACCATTTAGTGTGGGTGTGTGTGTGTGTGACCATTTAGTGTGTGTGTGTGTTTGTGACTGTTTAGTGTGGTTGTGCGGGACCATTTAGAGTGTGTGTGTGTTTGACCATTTAGTGTGTGTGTGGGTGACCATTTAGTGTGTGTGTGTGTGTGTGTGTGACCATTTAGTGTGTGTGTGTGTTTGTGACCATTTAGTGTGTGTGTGTGTGTGTGTGACCATTTAGTGTGTGTGTGTGTTTGTGACCATTTTTTGTGGGTATGTGTGTGTGACCATTTAGTGTGTGTGTGTGTGTGACCATTTAGTGTGTGTGTGTGTGTGTGACCATTTAGTGTGGGAGTGTGTGTGTGACCATTTAGTGTGGGTGTGTGTGTGACCATTTAGTGTCTGTGTGTGTGTGAGACCATTTAGTGTGGGTGTGTGTGTGTGACCATCTAGTGCGGATATGTGTGTGTGACCATTTAGTGTGTGTGTGACCATTTAGTGTGGGTGTGTGTGTGTGACCATTTAGTGTGTGTGTGTGTGTGTGACCATTTAGTGTGTGGGTGTGTGTGTGACCATTTAGTGTGGGTATGTGTGTGTGACCATTTAGTGTGGGTGTGTGCGTGGGTGACCATTTAGTATGGGTGTGTGTGTGTGACCATTTAGTGTGTTGGTGTGTGTGTGACCGTTTAGTGTGGGTGTGTGTGGGTGACTATTGGTTTGGGTGTGTATGGGTGACCATTTAGTGTGGGTGTGTTTGTGTGACCATTTAGCGTGTGTGTGTGAACATTCAATGTGGGTGTGTTTGTGTGTGTGTGTGTGTGTGTGTGTGACCATTTAGTGTGTGTGTGTGAGTGTGTGTGTGAGACCATTTAGTGTGTGTGTGTGAGTGTGTGTGTGAGACCATTTTTTGTGGGTATGTGTGTGTGACCATTTAGTGTGTGTGTGTGTATGACCATTTATTGTGGATGTGTGTGTGTGAACATTTAGTGTGCGTGTGTGTGTGACCATTTAGTGTGTGTGTGTGGGTGACCATTTAGTGTGTCTGTGACCATTTAGTGTGGCTGTGTGTGGGTGTGCGTGTGTGACCAGTTAGTGTGTGTGTGACCATTTAGTGTGTGTGTGTGTGTGTGTGTGTGTGACCATTTAGTGTGTGTGTGTGTGTGTGTGTGTGCGTGACCATTTTGAGTGTGTGTGTGTGACCATTTAGTGTGTGTGTGTGTGACCATTTCTTGTGTGTGTGTGTCGGTGACCATTAGTGTGGGTGTGTATGGGTGACCATTTAGCGTGTGTGTGTGTGTGTGTGTGAACATTCAGTGTGTGTGTGTTTATGTGTGTGTGTGTGTGTGTGTGCGTGTGTGTTTGTGACCAGTTAGTGTGTGTGTGTGTGTGTGTGTGTGTGTGTGTGTGTGACCATTTAGTGTGGGTGTGTGTGGGTGACCATTTAGTGTGGGTGTGTGTGTGTGTGTGACCATTTAGTGTGGGGTTGTTTGTGTGACCATTTAGTGTGGGTGTGTGTGTGACCATTTAGTGTGTGTGTGTGTGTGTGTGTGTGTGTGTGTGTGTGTGTGTGTGTGTGTGTGAGTGTGTGTTTGTGACCATTTAGTTTGTGTGTTTGTGTTTTTGACCATTTAGTGTTGGTGTGTGTGGGTGACCATTTAGTGTGGGTGTGTGTGTGTGTGACCATTTAGTGTGTGTGTGTGTTTGTGACTGTTTAGTGTGGTTGTGTGTGACCATTTAGAGTGTGTGTGTGTTTGACCATTTAGTGTGTGTGTGGGTGACCATTTAGTGTGTGTGTGTGTCTGTGTGTGTGTGACCATTTAGTGTGTGTGTGCGTTTGTGACCATTTAGTGTGTGTGTGTGTGTGTGTGTGTGTGTGTGTGTGACCATTTTTTGTGGGTATGTGTGTGTGACCATATAGTCTGTGTGTGTGTGTGTGACCAATTAGTGTGGGTGTGTGTATGTGAACATTTAGTGTGTGTGTGACCATTTAGTGTGGGTGGGTGTGCGTGTGTGACCAGTTAGTGTGAGTGTTACCATTTAGTGTGTGTGTGTGTGTGTGTGTGTGTGTGACCATTTTGTGTGGGTGTGTGTGGGTGTGTTTGTGTGACAATTTAATGTGTGTGTGACCATTTAGTGTGGATATGTGTGTGTGACTATTTAGTGTGGGGGTGTGTGGGTGACCATTTAGTGTGGGTGTGTGTGTGTGACCATTTAGTGTATGTGTGTGTTTGTGACTGTTTAGTGTGGTTGTGTGTGACCATTTAGAGTGTGTGTGTGTTTGACCATTTAGTGTGTGTGTGGGTGACCATTTAGTGTGTGTGTGTGTGTGTGTGTGTGTGTGACCATTTAGTGTGTGTGTGTGTTTGTGACCATTTAGTGTGTGTGTGTGTGTGTGTGTGTGTGTGTGTGTGTGTGTGTGTGACCATTTTTTGTGGGTATGTGTGTGTGACCATTTAGTGTGTGTGTGTGTGTGATCATTTAGTGTGGGTGTGTGTGTGTGAACATTTAGTGTGTGTGTGACCATTTAGTGTGGGTGTGTGTGGGTGTGCGTGTGTGACCAGTTAGTGTGAGTGTTACCATTTAGTGTGTGTGTGTGTGTGTGTGTGTGTGACCATTTTGTGTGGGTGTGTGTGGGTGTGTTTGTGTGACTATTTAATGTTTGTGTGACCATTTAGTGTGGATATGTGTGTGTGACCATTTAGTGTGGGGGTGTGTGTGTTACTATTTAGTGTGTGTGTGTGTGTGAACATTTAGTGTGTGTGTGACCATTTAGTGTGGGTGTGTGTGTGTGTGTGTGACCATTTGGTGTGTGTGTGTGTGACCATTTAGTGTGTGTGTATGTGTGTGTGTGACCATTTAGTGTGGGTGTGTGTGTGTGTGTGACCATTTAGTGTGTGTGTGTGTGTGTGTGTGACCATTTAGTGTGTGTGTGTGTGTGTGAGTGACCATTTAGTGTGTGTCTGTGTGTGTGACCATTTAGCGTGTGTGTGTGTCTGTGACCATTTAGTGTGTGTTTGTGTGTGTGTGTGACCATTTAGTGTGCGTGTGTGTGACCATTTAGTGTATGTGTGTGCGTGACCATTTAGTGTGTGCGTATGGGACCATTTAGTGTGTGCGTGGGTGACCATTTAGTGTGTGTGTGTGTGACCATTTAGTGTGTGTGTGGGTGACCATTAGTGTGGGTGTGTGTGTGTGACCATTTAGTGTGGGTGTGTGTGTGTGACCATTTAGTATGTGTGTGTGTGTGACCATCTAGTGTGCGTATGTGTGTGTGACCATTTAGTGTGTGTGTGACCATTTAGTGTGGGTGTGTGTGTGTGACCATTTTGTGTGGCTGTGTGTGTGACCATTTAGTGTGTGGGTGTGTGTGTGACCATTTAGTGTGGGTATGTGTGTGTGACCATTTAGTGTGGGTGTGTGCGTGGGTGACCATTTAGTGTGGGTGTGTGCGTGTGACCATTTAGTGTGGGTGTGTGTGTGTGACCATTTAGTGTGGGTGTGTGTGTGACCATTTATTGTGGGTGTGTGTGTGTGACAATTTAGTGTGTGTGTGTGTGTGACCATTTAGTGTGGGTGTGTGTGTGTGACCATTTTGTGTGGGTGTGTGTGTGACCATTTAGTGTGTGTGTGTGTGTGACCATTTAGTGTGGGTGTGTGTGTGTGACCATTTAGTATGTGTGTGTGTGTGACCATCTATTGTGGGTATGTGTGTGTGACCATTTAGTGTGTGTGTGACCATTTAGTGTGGGTGTGTGTGTGTGACCATTTTGTGCGGTTGTGTGTGTGACCATTTAGTGTGTGGGTGTGTGTGTGACCATTTAGTGTGGGTATGTGTGTGTGACCATTTAGTGTGGGTGTGTGCGTGGGTGACCATTTAGTGTGGGTGTGTGTGTGTGACCATTTAGTGTGGGTGCGTGTGTGACCATTTAGTGTGTGTGTGTGTGTGTGTGTGACCATTTAGTGTGTGTGTGTGTGTGTGACCATTTAGTGTGGGTGTGTGTGTGTGACCATTTAATATGTGTGTGTGTGTGACCATCTAGTGTGGGTATGTGTGTGTGACCATTTAGTGTGTGTGTGATCATTTAGTGTGGTTGTGTGCGTGGGTGACCATTTAGTGTGGGTGTGTGTGTATGACCACTTAGTGTGTGTGTGTGTGTGTGTGACCATTTAGCGTGTGTGTCTGTGTGTGACCATTTAGTGTGTGTGTGACTATTTAGTGTGGGTGTGTGTGTGTGAACATTTAGTGTGGGTGTGTTTGTGTGTGTGTGTGTGTGTGTGTGTGTGTGTGTGACCATTTAGTGTGTGTGTGGGTGACCATTTAGTGTGGGTGCATGTGTATGTGACCATTTAGTGTGGGTTTGTGTGACCATTTAGTGTGGGTGTGTGAAAATATAGTGTGTGTGTGTGTGACCATTTAGTGTGTGGGTTTGTGTGACCACTTAGTGTGGGTTTGTGTGACCATTTAGTGTGGGTGTGTGTGTGTGTGACCATTTAGTGTGTGTGTGTGTGTGTCTGTGACTGTTTAGTGTGGTTGTGTGTGACCATTTAGAGTGTGTGTGTGTTTGACCATTTAGTGTGTGTGTGGGTGACCATTTAGTGTGGGTGTGTGTGTGTGACCATTTAGTGTATGTGTGTGTGTGTGTGACCATTTAGTGTGGGAGTGTGTGTGTGACCATTTAGTGTGGGTGTGTGTGTGACCATTTAGTGTGTGTGTGTGTGTGAGACCATTTAGTGTGGGTGTGTGTGTGTGACCATCTAGTGCGGATATGTGTGTGTGACCATTTAGTGTGTGTGTGACCATTTAGTGTGGGTGTGTGTGTGTGACCATTTAGTGTGTGTGTGTGTGTGACCATTTAGTGTGTGGGTGTGTGTGTGACCATTTAGTGTGGGTATGTGTGTGTGACCATTTAGTGTGGGTGTGTGCGTGGGTGACCATTTAGTGTGGGTGTGTGTGTGTGACCATTTAGTGTGGGTGTGTGTGTGACCATTTAGTGTGTGTGTGTGTGTGTGTGTGTGACCATTTAGTGTGGGTGTGTGTGTGTGACCGTTTAGTGTGGGTGTGTGTGGGTGACTATTAGTGTGGGTGTGTATGGGTGACCATTTAGTGTGGGAGTGTTTGTGTGACCATTTAGCGTGTGTGTGTGTGTGAACATTCAATGTGGGTGTGTTTGTGTGTGTGTGTGTGTGTGTGTGTGTGTGTGTGTGACCATTTAGTGTGTGTGTGTGTGTGTGTGTGTGTGTGAGAGCATTTTTTGTGGGTATGTGTGTGTGACCATTTAGTGTGTGTGTGTGTATGACCATTTATTGTGGGTGTGTGTGTGTGAACATTTAGTGTGCGTGTGTGTGTGACCATTTAGTGTGTGTGTGTGGGTGACCATTTAGTGTGTCTGTGACCATTTAGTGTGGCTGTGTGTGGGTGTGCGTGTGTGACCAGTTAGTGTGTGTGTGACCATTTAGTGTGTGTGTGTGTGTGTGTGTGACCATTTAGTGTGTGTGTGTGTGTGTGTGCGTGACCATTTTGAGTGTGTGTGTGTGACCATTTAGTGTGTGTGTGTGTGACCAATTCTTGTGTGTGTGTGTCGGTGACCATTAGTGTGGGTGTGTATGGGTGACCATTTAGTGTGGGTGTGTGTGTGTGACCATTTAGCGTGTGTGTGTATGTGTGTGTGAACATTCAGTGTGGGTGTGTTTGTGTGTGTGTGTGTGTGCGTGTGTGTTTGTGACCAGTTCGTGTGTGTGTGTGTGTGTGTGTGTGTGTGTGTGTGTGTGTGAGACCATTTAGTGTGGGTGTGTGTGGGTGACCATTTAGTGTGGGTGTGTGTGTGTGTGTAACCATTTAGTGTGGGGGTGTTTGTGTGACCATTTAGTGTGGGTGTGTGTGTGACCATTTAGTGTGTGTGTGTGTGTGTGTGTGTGTGTGTGTGTGAGTGTGTGTTTGTGACCATTTAGTTTGTGTGTGTGTGTTTTTGACCATTTAGTGTTGGTGTGTGTGGGTGACCATTTAGTGTGGGTGTGTGTGTGTGTGACCATTTAGTGTGTGTGTGTGTTTGTGACTGTTTAGTGTGGTTGTGCGGGACCATTTAGAGTGTGTGTGTGTTTGACCATTTAGTGTGTGTGTGGGTGACCATTTAGTGTGTGTGTGTGTGTGTGTGACCATTTAGTGTGTGTGTGTGTTTGTGACCATTTAGTGTGTGTGTGTGTGTGTGTGACCATTTAGTGTGTGTGTGTGTTTGTGACCATTTAGTGTGTGTGTGTGTGTGTGTGTGTGTGACCATTTTTTGTGGGTATGTGTGTGTGACCATTTAGTGTGTGTGTGTGTGTGACCATTTAGTGTGTGTGTGTGTGTGTGACCATTTAGTGTGGGAGTGTGTGTGTGACCATTTAGTGTGGGTGTGTGTGTGACCATTTAGTGTCTGTGTGTGTGTGAGACCATTTAGTGTGGGTGTGTGTGTGTGACCATCTAGTGCGGATATGTGTGTGTGACCATTTAGTGTGTGTGTGACCATTTAGTGTGGGTGTGTGTGTGTGACCATTTAGTGTGTGTGTGTGTGTGTGTGTGTGTGTGTGAGAGCATTTTTTGTGGGTATGTGTGTGTGACCATTTAGTGTGTGTGTGTGTATGACCATTTATTGTGGGTGTGTGTGTGTGAACATTTAGTGTGCGTGTGTGTGTGACCATTTAGTGTGTGTGTGTGGGTGACCATTTAGTGTGTCTGTGACCATTTAGTGTGGCTGTGTGTGGGTGTGCGTGTGTGACCAGTTAGTGTGTGTGTGACCATTTAGTGTGTGTGTGTGTGTGTGTGTGACCATTTAGTGTGTGTGTGTGTGTGTGTGCGTGACCATTTTGAGTGTGTGTGTGTGACCATTTAGTGTGTGTGTGTGTGACCAATTCTTGTGTGTGTGTGTCGGTGACCATTAGTGTGGGTGTGTATGGGTGACCATTTAGTGTGGGTGTGTGTGTGTGACCATTTAGCGTGTGTGTGTATGTGTGTGTGAACATTCAGTGTGGGTGTGTTTGTGTGTGTGTGTGTGTGTGTGTGCGTGTGTGTTTGTGACCAGTTCGTGTGTGTGTGTGTGTGTGTGTGTGTGTGTGTGTGTGAGACCATTTAGTGTGGGTGTGTGTGGGTGACCATTTAGTGTGGGTGTGTGTGTGTGTGTAACCATTTAGTGTGGGGGTGTTTGTGTGACCATTTAGTGTGGGTGTGTGTGTGACCATTTAGTGTGTGTGTGTGTGTGTGTGTGTGTGTGTGTGTGTGAGTGTGTGTTTGTGACCATTTAGTTTGTGTGTGTGTGTTTTTGACCATTTAGTGTTGGTGTGTGTGGGTGACCATTTAGTGTGGGTGTGTGTGTGTGTGACCATTTAGTGTGTGTGTGTGTTTGTGACTGTTTAGTGTGGTTGTGCGGGACCATTTAGAGTGTGTGTGTGTTTGACCATTTAGTGTGTGTGTGGGTGACCATTTAGTGTGTGTGTGTGTGTGTGTGACCATTTAGTGTGTGTGTGTGTTTGTGACCATTTAGTGTGTGTGTGTGTGTGTGTGACCATTTAGTGTGTGTGTGTGTTTGTGACCATTTAGTGTGTGTGTGTGTGTGTGTGTGTGTGACCATTTTTTGTGGGTATGTGTGTGTGACCATTTAGTGTGTGTGTGTGTGTGACCATTTAGTGTGTGTGTGTGTGTGTGACCATTTAGTGTGGGAGTGTGTGTGTGACCATTTAGTGTGGGTGTGTGTGTGACCATTTAGTGTCTGTGTGTGTGTGAGACCATTTAGTGTGGGTGTGTGTGTGTGACCATCTAGTGCGGATATGTGTGTGTGACCATTTAGTGTGTGTGTGACCATTTAGTGTGGGTGTGTGTGTGTGACCATTTAGTGTGTGTGTGTGTGTGTGTGTGTGTGTGTGAGAGCATTTTTTGTGGGTATGTGTGTGTGACCATTTAGTGTGTGTGTGTGTATGACCATTTATTGTGGGTGTGTGTGTGTGAACATTTAGTGTGCGTGTGTGTGTGACCATTTAGTGTGTGTGTGTGGGTGACCATTTAGTGTGTCTGTGACCATTTAGTGTGGCTGTGTGTGGGTGTGCGTGTGTGACCAGTTAGTGTGTGTGTGACCATTTAGTGTGTGTGTGTGTGTGTGTGACCATTTAGTGTGTGTGTGTGTGTGTGTGCGTGACCATTTTGAGTGTGTGTGTGTGACCATTTAGTGTGTGTGTGTGTGACCAATTCTTGTGTGTGTGTGTCGGTGACCATTAGTGTGGGTGTGTATGGGTGACCATTTAGTGTGGGTGTGTGTGTGTGACCATTTAGCGTGTGTGTGTATGTGTGTGTGAACATTCAGTGTGGGTGTGTTTGTGTGTGTGTGTGTGTGTGTGCGTGTGTGTTTGTGACCAGTTCGTGTGTGTGTGTGTGTGTGTGTGTGTGTGTGTGTGTGTGAGACCATTTAGTGTGGGTGTGTGTGGGTGACCATTTAGTGTGGGTGTGTGTGTGTATGTAACCATTTAGTGTGGGGGTGTTTGTGTGACCATTTAGTGTGGGTGTGTGTGTGACCATTTAGTGTGTGTGTGTGTGTGTGTGTGTGTGTGTGTGTGAGTGTGTGTTTGTGACCATTTAGTTTGTGTGTGTGTGTTTTTGACCATTTAGTGTTGGTGTGTGTGGGTGACCATTTAGTGTGGGTGTGTGTGTGTGTGACCATTTAGTGTGTGTGTGTGTTTGTGACTGTTTAGTGTGGTTGTGCGGGACCATTTAGAGTGTGTGTGTGTTTGACCATTTAGTGTGTGTGTGGGTGACCATTTAGTGTGTGTGTGTGTGTGTGTGTGACCATTTAGTGTGTGTGTGTGTTTGTGACCATTTAGTGTGTGTGTGTGTGTGTGTGACCATTTAGTGTGTGTGTGTGTTTGTGACCATTTAGTGTGTGTGTGTGTGTGTGTGTGTGTGACCATTTTTTGTGGGTATGTGTGTGTGACCATTTAGTGTGTGTGTGTGTGTGACCATTTAGTGTATGTGTGTGTGTGTGTGACCATTTAGTGTGGGAGTGTGTGTGTGACCATTTAGTGTGGGTGTGTGTGTGACCATTTAGTGTCTGTGTGTGTGTGAGACCATTTAGTGTGGGTGTGTGTGTGTGACCATCTAGTGCGGATATGTGTGTGTGACCATTTAGTGTGTGTGTGACCATTTAGTGTGGGTGTGTGTGTGTGACCATTTAGTGTGTGTGTGTGTGTGACCATTTAGTGTGTGGGTGTGTGTGTGACCATTTAGTGTGGGTATGTGTGTGTGACCATTTAGTGTGGGTGTGTGCGTGGGTGACCATTTAGTATGGGTGTGTGTGTGTGACCATTTAGTGTGTGTGTGTGTGTGTGACCGTTTAGTGTGGGTGTGTGTGGGTGACTATTAGTGTGGGTGTGTATGGGTGACCATTTAGTGTGGGTGTGTTTGTGTGACCATTTAGCGTGTGTGTGTGAACATTCAATGTGGGTGTGTTTGTGTGTGTGTGTGTGTGTGTGTGTGTGTGACCATTTAGTGAGTGTGTGTGTGTGTGTGTGTGTGTGTGTGTGTGTGTGTGTGTGAGACCATTTTTTGTGGGTATGTGTGTGTGACCATTTAGTGTGTGTGTGTGTATGACCATTTATTGTGGATGTGTGTGTGTGAACATTTAGTGTGCGTGTGTGTGTGACCATTTAGTGTGTGTGTGTGGGTGACCATTTAGTGTGTCTGTGACCATTTAGTGTGGCTGTGTGTGGGTGTGCGTGTGTGACCAGTTAGTGTGTGTGTGACCATTTAGTGTGTGTGTGTGTGTGTGTGTGTGACCATTTAGTGTGTGTGTGTGTGTGTGTGTGTGCGTGACCATTTTGAGTGTGTGTGTGTGACCATTTAGTGTGTGTGTGTGTGACCATTTCTTGTGTGTGTGTGTCGGTGACCATTAGTGTGGGTGTGTATGGGTGACCATTTAGCGTGTGTGTGTGTGTGTGTGTGAACATTCAGTGTGTGTGTGTTTGTGTGTGTGTGTGTGTGTGTGTGCGTGTGTGTTTGTGACCAGTTAGTGTGTGTGTGTGTGTGTGTGTGTGTGTGTGTGTGTGTGTGACCATTTAGTGTGGGTGTGTGTGGGTGACCATTTAGTGTGGGTGTGTGTGTGTGTGTGACCATTTAGTGTGGGGGTGTTTGTGTGACCATTTAGTGTGGGTGTGTGTGTGACCATTTAGTGTGTGTGTGTGTGTGTGTGTGTGTGTGTGTGTGTGTGTGTGTGTGAGTGTGTGTTTGTGACCATTTAGTTTGTGTGTTTGTGTTTTTGACCATTTAGTGTTGGTGTGTGTGGGTGACCATTTAGTGTGGGTGTGTGTGTGTGTGACCATTTAGTGTGTGTGTGTGTTTGTGACTGTTTAGTGTGGTTGTGTGTGACCATTTAGAGTGTGTGTGTGTTTGACCATTTAGTGTGTGTGTGGGTGACCATTTAGTGTGTGTGTGTGTGTGTGTGTGTGTGTGACCATTTAGTGTGTGTGTGCGTTTGTGACCATTTAGTGTGTGTGTGTGTGTGTGTGTGTGTGTGTGTGTGTGACCATTTTTTGTGGGTATGTGTGTGTGACCATATAGTCTGTGTGTGTGTGTGTGACCAATTAGTGTGGGTGTGTGTATGTGAACATTTAGTGTGTGTGTGACCATTTAGTGTGGGTGGGTGTGCTTGTGTGACCAGTTAGTGTGAGTGTTACCATTTAGTGTGTGTGTGTGTGTGTGTGTGTGTGTGACCATTTTGTGTGGGTGTGTGTGGGTGTGTTTGTGTGACAATTTAATGTGTGTGTGACCATTTAGTGTGGATATGTGTGTGTGACCATTTAGTGTTGGGGTGTGTGGGTGACCATTTAGTGTGGGTGTGTGTGTGTGTGACCATTTAGTGTATGTGTGTGTTTGTGACTGTTTAGTGTGGTTGTGTGTGACCATTTAGAGTGTGTGTGTGGGTGACCATTTAGTGTGTGTGTGTGTGTGTGTGTGTGACCATTTAGTGTGTGTGTGTGTTTGTGACCATTTTGTGTGTGTGTGTGTGTGTGTGTGTGTGTGTGTGTGTGTGTGTGTGACCATTTTTTGTGGGTATGTGTGTGTGACCATTTAGTGTGTGTGTGTGTGTGATCATTTAGTGTGGGTGTGTGTGTGTGAACATTTAGTGTGTGTGTGACCATTTAGTGTGGGTGTGTGTGGGTGTGCGTGTGTGACCAGTTAGTGTGAGTGTTACCATTTAGTGTGTGTGTGTGTGTGTGTGTGTGTGTGACCATTTTGTGTGGGTGTGTGTGGGTGTGTTTGTGTGACTATTTAATGTTTGTGTGACCATTTAGTGTGGATATGTGTGTGTGACCATTTAGTGTGGGGGTGTGTGTGTTACTATTTAGTGTGTGTGTGTGTGTGAACATTTAGTGTGTGTGTGACCATTTAGTGTGGGTGTGTGTGTGTGTGTGTGACCATTTGGTGTGTGTGTGTGTGACCATTTAGTGTGTGTGTATGTGTGTGTGTGACCATTTAGTGTGGGTGTGTGTGTGTGTGTGACCATTTAGTGTGTGTGTGTGTGTGTGTGTGACCATTTAGTGTGTGTGTGTGTGTGTGAGTGACCATTTAGTGTGTGTCTGTGTGTGTGACCATTTAGCGTGTGTGTGTGTCTGTGACCATTTAGTGTGTGTTTGTGTGTGTGTGTGACCATTTAGTGTGCGTGTGTGTGACCATTTAGTGTATGTGTGTGCGTGACCATTTAGTGTGTGCGTATGGGACCATTTAGTGTGTGCGTGGGTGACCATTTAGTGTGTGTGTGTGTGACCATTTAGTGTGTGTGTGGGTGACCATTAGTGTGGGTGTGAGTGTGTGACCATTTAGTGTGGGTGTGTGTGTGTGACCATTTAGTATGTGTGTGTGTGTGACCATCTAGTGTGCGTATGTGTGTGTGACCATTTAGTGTGTGTGTGACCATTTAGTGTGGGTGTGACCATTTAGTGTGGGTGTGTGTGTGTGACCATTTTGTGTGGCTGTGTGTGTGACCATTTAGTGTGTGGGTGTGTGTGTGACCATTTAGTGTGTGTGTGACCATTTAGTGTGGGTATGTGTGTGTGACCATTTAGTGTGGGTGTGTGCGTGGGTGACCATTTAGTGTGGGTGTGTGCGTGTGACCATTTAGTGTGGGTGTGTGTGTGACCATTTAGTGTGTGTGTGTGTGTGTGTGACCATTTAGTGTGGGTGTGTGTGTGTGACCGTTTAGTTTGGGTGTGTGTGGGTGACCATTAGTGTGGGTGTGTATGGGTGACCATTTAGTGTGGGTGTGTGTGTGTGACCATTTAGCGTGTGTGTGTGTGTGTGAACATTCAATGTGGGTGTGTTTGTGTGTGTGTGTGTGTGTGTGTTTGTGACCATTTAGTGTGTGTGTGTGTGTGTGTGTGTGTGTGAGACCATTTTTGTGGGTATGTGTGTGTGACCATTTAGTGTGTGTGTGTGTATGACCATTTAGTGTGGGAGTGTGTGTGTGAACATTTAGTGTGCGTGTGTGTGTGACCATTTAGTATGTGTGTGTGGGTGACCATTTAGTGTGTCTGTGACCATTTAGTGTGGGTGTGTGTGGGTGTGCGTGTGTGACCAGTTAGTGTGTGTGTGACCATTTAGTGTGTGTGTGTGACCATTTAGTGTGTGTGTGTGTGTGTGTGTGACCATTTACTGTGTGTGTGTGTGTGTGTGTGTGTGTGACCATTTTGTGTGTGTGTGTGTGTGTGTGGCCATTTAGTGTGTGTGTGTGTGTCTGTGTGACCATTTAGTATGTGTTTGTGTGTGTGTGTGACCATTTAGTGTGGGTGTTTGTGTGTGTGTGTGTGACCATTTATTGTGTGTGTGCGTGTGTGACCATTTAGTGTGGGTGTGTTTGGGTGACCATTTAGTGTGGGTGTGTGTGGGTGACCATTTAGTTTGTGGGTGTGTGTGTGACCATTTAGTGTGGGTGTGTGTGGGTGACCATTTAGTGTGTGTGTGTTTGTGACCACTTAGTGTGGGTGTGTGTGTGTGTGTGACAATCTAGTGTGTGTGTGTGAGTGTGTGTGACAATTTAGTGTGTGTGTGTGTGACCATTTAGTGTGTGTGTCACCATTTAGTGTGTGTGTGTGTGTGTGACCATTTAGTGTGTGTTTGTGTGTGTGTGTGACAATTTAGTGTGTGTGTGTGTGTGTGTGTGACCGTTTAGTGTGGGTATGTGTGGGTGACCATTAGTGTGGGTGTGTATGGGTGACCATTTAGTGTGGGTGTGTGTGTGTGTGTGTGTGTCACCATTTAGTGTGTGTGTGTGTGTGTGTGAACATTTAGTATGGGTGTGTTTGTGTGTGTGTGTGTGTGTGTGTGTGTGTGTGCATGTGTGTTTGTGACCATTTAGTGTGTGTGTGTGTGACCATTTAGTGTGTGTGTGTGTGTGTGTGACCATTTAGTGTGGTTGTGTGTGTCGGTGTGACCATTTAGTTTGTGTGTGTGTGTGAGTGACCATTTAGTGTGTGTCTGTGTGTGTGACCATTTAGCGTCTGTGTGTGTGTGTGCGTGTGACCATTTAGTGTGTGTGTGTGTGACCATTTAGTTTGTGTTTGTGTGTGTGTGTGTGACCATTCAGTGTGGGTGTGTGTGTGTGTGTGCGTGTGACCATTTATTGTGTGTGTGTGTGTGTGACCATTTAGTGTGGGTGTGTGTGGGTGACCATTTAGTGTGTGTGTGTTTGTGACCACTTAGTGTGGGTGTGTGTGGGTGACCATTTAGTGATGGGTGTGTGAGTGTGACCATTTAGTCTGTGGGTGTGTGTGTGACCATTTAGTGTGTGTGAGTGTGTATGTGTGACCATTTAGTGTGGGTGTGTGTGTGTGTGACAATTTAGTGTGTGTGTGTGTGACCATTTAGTGTGGGTGTGTGTGTGTGACCATTTAGTGTGGGTGTGTGGGTGACCATTTAGTGTGGGTGTGTGTGGGTGACCATTTAGTGTGGGTGTGTGTGTGTGACCATTTAGTGTGTGTGTGTGTGTGACCATTTAGTGTGGGTGTGTGTGGGTGACCATTTAGTGTGGGTGTGTGTGTGACCATTTAGTGTGTGTGTGTGTGTGTGACCATTTAGTGTGGGTGTGTGTGTGACCATTTAGTGTGTGTGTGTGTGTGACCATTTAGTGTGGGTGTGTGAGTGTGACCATTTAGTATGTGTGTGTGTGTGACCATCTAGTGTGGGTATGTGTGTGTGACCATTTAGTGTGTGTGTGACCATTTAGTGTGGGTGTGTGTGTGTGACCATTTTGTGTGGGTGTGTGTGTGACCATTTAGTGTGTGGGTGTGTGTGTGACCATTTAGTGTGGGTATGTGTGTGTGACCATTTAGTGTGGGGTGTGTGCGTGGGTGACCATTTAGTGTGGGTGTGTGTGTGTGACCATTTAGTGTGGGTGTGTGTGTGACCATTTAGTGGGTGTGTGTGACCATTTAGTGTGTGTGTGTGTGTGTGACCACTTAGTGTGTGTGTGTGTGTGTGACCTTTTGGTGTGTGTGCGTGTGTGTGTGTGTGACCATTTTGTGTGTGTGTGTGTGTGACCATTTAGTGTGGGTGTGTGTGTGTGTGTGACCTTTTAGTGTGTGTGTGTGTGACCATTTAGTGTGGGTGTTTGTGTGTGTGTGACCATTTAGAGTGTTTGTGTGTGTGAGTGACCATTTAGTGTGTGTGTGTTTGTTTGTGACCATTTAGTTTGTGTGTGTGTGTGTGTGTGACCATTGTGTGTGTGTGTTTGTGACCATTTAGTGTGGGTGTGTGTGTGTGTGTGTGTGACCATTTAGTGTAGGTGTGTGTGTGTGACAATTTACTGTGTATGTGTGTGACCATTTAGTTTGTGTGTGTGTGGGTGACCATTTAGTGTGGATGTGTGTTGATGACTATTTAGTGCGTGTCTGTGTGTGTGTGTGACCATTTAGTGTGGGTGTGTGTGTGTGACCATTTAGTGTGGGTGTGTGTGGGTGACCATTAGTTGTGGGCATGTGTGTGTGACCATTTAGTGTGTGTGTGTGTGACCATTTAGCGTGGGTGTGTGTGTGACCATTTAGTGTGTGTGTGTGTGACCATTTAGTGTGGGTGTGTGTGTGTGACCATTTAGTGTGTGTGTGTGTGTGTGACCATTTAGTGTGGGTGTGTGTGTGTGACCATTTAGTGTGCGTGTGACCATTTAGTGTGGGTGTGTTTGTGTGTGCGTGTGTGACCATTTAGTGTGTGTGTGTGTGACCATTTAGTGTGTGTGTGTGTGACCATTTAGTGGGTATGTGTGTCTGACCATTTAGTGTGTATGTGTGACCATTTAGTGTGTGTTTCTGTGTGCATGTGTGACCATTTAGTGTGTTTGTGTGTGTGTGTGTGTGTGTGTGTGTGACCATTTAGTGTGTATGTGTGTGTGACCATTTAGTTTGTGTGTGTGTGTGTGACCATTTAGTGTGGGTGTGTGTGTGTGTGTGACCATTTAGTGTGTGTCTGTGTGACCATTTAGTGTGTGTGTGTGTGTGTGACCATTTAGTGTGGTTGTGAGTGTGTGAGTGACCATTTAGTGTGTGTCTGTGTGTGTGACCATTTAGCGTGTGTGTCTGAGTGTGTGTGACCATTTAGTGTGTGTGTGTGTGTGACCATTTAGTGTGTGTTTGTGTGTGTGTGTGACCATTTAGTGTGGGTGTGTGTGTGTGTGCGTGTGACCATTTATTGTGTGTGTGTGTGTGTGTGTGTGACCATTTAGTGTGTGTGTGTGTGTGACCATTTAGTGTGGGTGTGTGTGTGTGACCATTTAGTGTGTGTGTGTGTGTGTGACCATTTAGTGTGGGTGTGTGTGTGTGACCATTTAGTGTTTGTGTGACCATTTAGTGTGGGTGTGTTTGTGTGTGCGTGTGTGACCATTTAGTGTGTGTGTGTGTGTGTGTGTGTGACCATTTAGTGTGGGTGTGTGTGGGTGACCATTTAGTGTGTGTGTGTTTGTGACCACTTAGTGTGGGTGTGTGTGGGTGACCATTTAGTGATGGGTGTGTGAGTGTGACCATTTAGTCTGTGGATGTGTGTGTGACCATTTAGTGTGTGTGAGTGTGTATGTGTGACCATTTAGTGTGGGTGTGTGTGTGTGTGACAATTTAGTGTGTGTGTGTGTGACCATTTAGTGTGGGTGTGTGTGTGTGACCATTTAGTGTGGGTGTGTGGGTGACCATTTAGTGTGGGTGTGTGTGGGTGACCATTTAGTGTGGGTGTGTGTGTGTGACCATTTAGTGTGGGTGTGTGTGTGACCATTTAGTGTGGGTGTGTGTGGGTGACCATTTAGTGTGGGTGTGTGTGTGACCATTTAGTGTGTGTGTGTGTGTGACCATTTAGTGTGGGTGTGTGTGTGTGACCATTTAGTGTGGGTGTGTGTGTGACCATTTAGTGTGTGTGTGTGTGTGTGACCATTTAGTGTGGGTGTGTGAGTGTGACCATTTAGTATGTGTGTGTGTGTGACCATCTAGTGTGGGTATGTGTGTGTGACCATTTAGTGTGTGTATGACCATTTAGTGTGGGTGTGTGTGTGTGACCATTTTGTGTGGGTGTGTGTGTGACCATTTAGTGTGTGGGTGTGTGTGTGACCATTTAGTGTGGGTATGTATGTGTGACCATTTAGTGTGGGTTGTGTGCGTGGGTGACCATTTAGTGTGGGTGTGTGTGTGTGACCATTTAGTGTGGGTGTGTGTGTGACCATTTAGTGTGTGTGTGTGTGTGTGTGTGTGTGTGTGACCATTTAGTGTGTGTGTGTGTGTGTGTGTGTGACCACTTAATGTGTGTGTGTGTGTGTGACCTTTTGGTGTGTGTGTGTGTGTGTGTGTGTGTGTGACCATTTTGTGTGTGTGACCATTTAGTGTGGGTGTGTGTGTGTGTGACCTTTTAGTGTGTGTGTGTGTGACCATTTAGTGTGGGTGTTTGTGTGTGTGTGACCATTTAGAGTGTTTGTGTGTGTGAGTGACCATTTAGTGTGTGTGTGTTTGTTTGTGACCATTTAGTTTGTGTGTGTGTGTGTGTGTGTGTGACCATTGTGTGTGTGTGTGTGTTTGTGACCATTTAGTGTGGGTGTGTGTGTGTGTGTGTGTGTGTGTGACCATTTAGTGTAGGTGTGTGTGTGTGACAATTTAGTGTGTATGTGTGTGACCATTTAGTTTGTGTGTGACCATTTAGTGTGGATGTGTGTTGGTGACCATTTAGTGTGTGTGTGTGTGTGTGTGTGTGTGGGTGTGTGACCATTTAGTGTGGGTGTGTGTGTGTGACCATTTAGTGTGGGTGTGT
>NC_054474.1:20198724-20216224 GCF_017639515.1 Carcharodon carcharias
ACCATTTAGTGTGGGTGTGTGTGTGTGACCATTTAGTGTGTCTGTGACCATTTAGTGTGGGTGAGTGTTTGTAACGATTTTGTGTGTGTGTGTGTGGGTGTGTGTGTGTGACCATTTAATGTGTGTGTGACCATTTAGTGTGTTTGTGTGTGTGTGTGTGTGTGTGTGTGTGTGTGTGTGTGTGTGTGACCATTTAGTGTGTATTTGTGTGTGACCATATAGTGTGGGTGTGTGTGTGTGACCATTTAGTGTGGGGGGGTGTGTGTGTGTGTGTCTGTGTGACCTTTTAGTGTGTATGTGTGTGACCATTTAGTGTGTGTGTGTGACCATTTAGAGTGGTTGTGTATGTGTGTGTGACCATTTAGTGTGTGTTTGTGTGTGTGAGTGACCACTTAGTGTGTGTCTGTGTGTGTGACCATTTAGCGTGTGTGTGTGTGTGTATGTGTGACCATTTAGTGTGTGTGTGTGACCATTTAGTGTGTGTGTGTGTGTGAGTGACCATTTAGTGTGTGTCTGTGTGTGTGACCATTTAGTGTGTGTGTGTGTGTGTGTGTGTGTGTGACCATTTTGTGTGTGTGTGAGTGACCATTTAGTGTGTGTGTGACCATTTAGTGTGTGTTTGTGTGTGTGTGTGACCATTTAGTGTGGGTGTGTGTGTGTGTGTGTGTGTGACCATTTCTTGTGTGGGTGTGTGTGTGACCATTTAGTGTGGGTGTTTGTGGGTGACCATTTATTGTGTGTGTGTTTGTGTATCATTTAGTGTGGATGTGTGTGGGTGACCATTTAGTGTGGGTGTGTGTGGGTGACCATTTAGTGTGTGTGTGTTTGTGACCACTTAGTGTGGGTGTGTGTGGGTGACCATTTAGTGTATGGGTGTGTGAGTGTGACCACTTAGTCTGTGTGTGTGTGACCATTTAGTGTGTGTGTGTGTGTATGTGTGACCATTTAGTGTGTGTGTGTGACAATTTAGTGTGTGTATGTGTGACCATTTAGTGTGGGTGTGTGTGTGTGACCATTTAGTGTGGGTGCGTGTGGGTGACCATTTAGTGTGGGTGTGTGTGGGTGTGCGTGTGTGACCAGTTAGTGTGAGTGTTACCATTTAGTGTGTGTGTGTGTGTGTGTGTGTGTGTGACCATTTTGTGTGGGTGTGTGTGGGTGTGTTTGTGTGACTATTTAATGTTTGTGTGACCATTTAGTGTGGATATGTGTGTGTGACCATTTAGTGTGGGGGTGTGTGTGTTACTATTTAGTGTGTGTGTGTGTGTGAACATTTAGTGTGTGTGTGACCATTTAGTGTGGGTGTGTGTGTGTGTGTGTGACCATTTGGTGTGTGTGTGTGTGACCATTTAGTGTGTGTGTGTGTGTGTGTGTGACCATTTAGTGTGGGTGTGTGTGTGTGTGTGACCATTTAGTGTGTGTGTGAATGTGTGTGTGTGACCATTTAGTGTGTGTGTGTGTGTGTGAGTGACCATTTAGTGTGTGTCTGTGTGTGTGACCATTTAGCGTGTGTGTGTGTCTGTGACCATTTAGTGTGTGTTTGTGTGTGTGTGTGACCATTTAGTGTGCGTGTGTGTGACCATTTAGTGTATGTGTGTGCGTGACCATTTAGTGTGTGCGTATGGGACCATTTAGTGTGTGCGTGGGTGACCATTTAGTGTGTGTGTGTGTGACCATTTGGTGCGTGTGTGGGTGACCATTAGTGTGGGTGTGTGTGTGTGACCATTTAGTGTGGGTGTGTGTGTGTGACCATTTAGTATGTGTGTGTGTGTGACCATCTAGTGTGCGTATGTGTGTGTGACCATTTAGTGTGTGTGTGACCATTTAGTGTGGGTGTGTGTGTGTGACCATTTTGTGTGGCTGTGTGTGTGACCATTTAGTGTGTGGGTGTGTGTGTGACCATTTAGTGTGGGTATGTGTGTGTGACCATTTAGTGTGGGTGTGTGCGTGGGTGACCATTTAGTGTGGGTGTGTACGTGTGACCATTTAGTGTGGGTGTGTGTGTGACCATTTAGTGTGTGTGTGTGTGTGTGTGACCATTTAGTGTGGGTGTGTGTGTGTGACCGTTTAGTTTGGGTGTGTGTGGGTGACCATTAGTGTGGGTGTGTATGGGTGACCATTTAGTGTGGGTGTGTGTGTGTGACCATTTAGCGTGTGTGTGTGTGTGTGAACATTCAATGTGGGTGTGTTTGTGTGTGTGTGTGTGTGTGTGTGTTTGTGACCATTTAGTGTGTGTGTGTGTGTGTGTGTGTGTGTGTGTGAGACCATTTTTGTGGGTATGTGTGTGTGACCATTTAGTGTGTGTGTGTGTATGACCATTTAGTGTGGGAGTGTGTGTGTGAACATTTAGTGTGCGTGTGTGTGTGACCATTTAGTATGTGTGTGTGGGTGACCATTTAGTGTGTCTGTGACCATTTAGTGTGGGTGTGTGTGGGTGTGCGTGTGTGACCAGTTAGTGTGTGTGTGACCATTTAGTGTGTGTGTGTGTGTGTGTGACCATTTAGTGTGTGTGTGTGTGTGTGTGTGACCATTTACTGTGTGTGTGTGTGTGTGTGTGTGTGACCATTTTGTGTGTGTGTGTGTGTGTGTGTGGCCATTTAGTGTGTGTGTGTGTCTGTGTGACCATTTAGTATGTGTTTGTGTGTGTGTGTGACCATTTAGTGTGGGTGTTTGTGTGTGTGTGTGTGACCATTTATTGTGTGTGTGCGTGTGTGACCATTTAGTGTGGGTGTGTTTGGGTGACCATTTAGTGTGGGTGTGTGTGGGTGACCATTTAGTTTGTGGGTGTGTGTGTGACCATTTAGTGTGGGTGTGTGTGGGTGACCATTTAGTGTGTGTGTGTTTGTGACCACTTAGTGTGGGTGTGTGTGTGTGTGTGACAATCTAGTGTGTGTGTGTGAGTGTGTGTGACAATTTAGTGTGTGTGTGTGTGTGACCATTTAGTGTGTGTGTCACCATTTAGTGTGTGTGTGTGTGTGTGTGTGTGTGTGTGTGTGTTTGTGACCATTTATTGTGTGTGTGTGTGTGTGTATGTGTGACCATTTAGTGTGTGTGTGTGTGTGTGTGTGTGTGTGACAATTTAGTGTGTGTGTGTGTGACCATTTAGTGTGTGTGTCACCATTTAGTGTGTGTGTGTGTGTGTGTGTGTGTGTGTGAGTGTGTGTTTGTGACCATTTAGTTTGTGTGTGTGTGTGTTTGACCATTTAGTGTGGGTGTGTGTGTGTGTCCATTTAGTGTGTGTGTGTGTGTGAGAACATTTAGTGTGGGTGTGTGTGTGTGACCATCTAGTGTGGGTATGTGTGTGTGACCATTTAGTGTGTGTGTGACCATTTAGTGTGGGTGTGTGTGTGTGACCATTTTGTGTGGGTGTGTGTGTGACCATTTAGTGTGGGTATGTGTGTGTGTGACCATTTAGTGTGTGTGTGTGTGACCATTTAGTGTGGGTGTGTGTGGGTGACCCTTTATTGTGTGTGTGTTTGTGTGATCATTTAGTGTGGATGTGTGTGTGTTTGTGTGATCATTTAGTGTGGATGTGTGTGGGTGACCATTTAGTGTGGGTGTGTGTGGGTGACCATTTAGTTTATGGGTGTGTGTGTGACCATTTAGTGTGGGTGTGTGTGGGTGACCATTTAGTGTGTGTGTGTTTGTGACCACTTAGTGTGGGTGTGTGTGGGTGACCATTTAGTGTATGGGTGTGTGAGTGTGACCATTTAGTCTGTGTGTGTGTGTGACCATTTAGTGTGTGTGTGTGTGTGTATGTGTGACCATTTAGTGTGTGTGTGTGTGTGTGTGTGACAATTTAGTGTGTGTGTGTGTGACCATTTAGTGTGTGTGTGTCACCATTTAGTGTGTGTGTGTGTGTGTGTGTGTGTGTGTGTGTGTTTGTGACCATTTAGTTTGTGTGTGTGTGTGTTTGACCATTTAGTGTGAGTGTGTGTGGGTGACCATTTAGTGTGGGTGTGTGTGTGTGTGACCATTTAGTGTGTGTTTGTGTTTGTGACTGATTAGTGTGGGTGTGTGTGACCACTTAGAGTGTGTGTGTGTTTGACCATTCAGTGTGTGTGTGGGTGACCATTTAGTGTGTGTGTGTGTGTGACCATTTAGTGTGTGTGTGTGTGCGTGTGAACATTTAGTGTGGGTGTGTGTGACCATTTAGTGTGTGTGTGTGGGTGACCATTTAGTGTGTGTGTGACCATTTAGTGTGGGTGTGTGTGGGTGTGCGTGGGTGACCAGTTAGTGTGTGTGTGACCATTTAGTGTGTGTGTGTATGTGTGTGACCATTTTGTGTGGGTGTGTGTGGGTGTGTTTGTGTGACCATTTAGTGTGTGTGTGTGTGTATGACCATTTTGTGTGTGTGTGTGTGTGTGTGTGACCATTTAGTGTGTGTGCGTGTGTGTGTGTCTGTGTGACCATTTTGTGTGTGTGTGTGTGTGTGTGTGTGTGTGTGACCATTTAGTGTGTGTGTGTGTGTGTGTGTGTGACCATTTAGTGTGTGTTTGCGTGTGTGTTTGACGATTTAGTGTGGGTGTTTGTGTGTGTGTGTGTGACCATTTATTGTGTGTGTGTGTGTGTGTGAACATTTAGTGTGGGTGTGTGTGGGTGACCCTTTATTGTGTGTGTGTTTGTGCGATCATTTAGTGTGGATGTGTGTGGGTGACCATTTAGTGTGGGTGTGTGTGGGTGACCATTTAGTTGTGGGTGTGTGTGTGACCATTTAGTGTGAGTGTGTGTGGGTGACCATTTCGTGTGTGTGTGTTTGTGACCACTTAGTGTGGGTGTGTGTGGGTGACCATTTAGTGCATGGGTGTGTGAGTGTGACCATTTAGTCTGTGTGTGTGTGTGTGTGACCATTTAGTGTGTGTGTGTGTGTGTGTGTATGTGTGACCATTTAGTGTGTGTGTGTGTTTGTGTGTGTGTGACAATTTAGTGTGTGTGTGTGTGACCATTTAGTGTGTGTGTGACCATTTAGTGTGTGTGTGTGTGTGTGTGTTTGTGACCATTTAGTTTGTGTGTGTGTGTGTTTGACCATTTAGTGTGGGTGTGTGTGGGTGACCATTTAGTGTGGGTGTGTGTGTGTGTGACCATTTAGTGTGTGTGTGTGTTTGTGACTGTTTTGTGTGGGTGTGTGTGACCATTTAGAGTGTGTTTGTGTTTGACCATTTAGTGTGTGTGTGTGTGACCATTTAGTTTGTGTTTGTGTGTGTGTGTGTGACCATTCAGTGTGGGTGTGTGTGTGTCTGTGCGTGTGACCATTTATTGTGTGTGTGTGTGTGTGACCATTTAGTGTGGGTGTGTGTGGGTGACCATTTAGTGTGTGTGTGTTTGTGACCACTTAGTGTGGGTGTGTGTGGGTGACCATTTAGTGATGGGTGTGTGAGTGTGACCATTTAGTCTGTGGGTGTGTGTGTGACCATTTAGTGTGTGTGAGTGTGTATGTGTGACCATTTAGTGTGGGTGTGTGTGTGTGTGACAATTTAGTGTGTGTGTGTGTGACCATTTAGTGTGGGTGTGTGTGTGTGACCATTTAGTGTGGGTGTGTGGGTGACCATTTAGTGTGGGTGTGTGTGGGTGACCATTTAGTGTGGGTGTGTGTGTGTGACCAAGTAGTGTGTGTGTGTGTGTGACCATTTAGTGTGGGTGTGTGTGGGTGACCATTTAGTGTGGGTGTGTGTGTGACCATTTAGTGTGTGTGTGTGTGACCATTTAGTGTGTGTTTGTGTGTGTGACCATTTAGTGTGGGTGTGTGTGTGACCATTTAGTGTGGGTGTGTGTGTGACCATTTAGTGTGGGTGTGTGAGTGTGACCATTTAGTATGTGTGTGTGTGTGACCATCTAGTGTGGGTATGTGTGTGTGACCATTTAGTGTGTGTGTGACCATTTAGTGTGGGTGTGTGTGTGTGACCATTTTGTGTGGGTGTGTGTGTGACCATTTAGTGTGTGGGTGTGTGTGTGACCATTTAGTGTGGGTATGTGTGTGTGACCATTTAGTGTGGGGTGTGTGCGTGGGTGACCATTTAGTGTGGGTGTGTGTGTGTGACCATTTAGTGTGGGTGTGTGTGTGACCATTTAGTGTGTGTGTGTGTGTGTGTGTGTGTGTGTGTGTGACCATTTAGTGTGTGTGTGTGTGTGTGACCACTTAGTGTGTGTGTGACCTTTTGGTGTGTGTGCGTGTGTGTGTGTGTGACCATTTTGTGTGTGTGTGTGTGTGACCATTTAGTGTGGGTGTGTGTGTGTGACCATCTAGTGTGGGCATGTGTGTGTGACCATTTAGTGTGTGTGTGACCATTTAGTGTGGGTGTGTGTGTGTGACCATTTTGTGTGGGTGTGTGTGTGACCATTTGGTGTGTGGTTGTGTGTGTGACCATTTAGTGTGTGTGTGACCATTTAGTGTGGGTGTGTGTGGGTGACCATTTAGTTGTGGGTGTGTGTGTGACCATTTAGTGTGAGTGTGTGTGGGTGACCATTTCGTGTGTGTGTGTTTGTGACCACTTAGTGTGGGTGTGTGTGGGTGACCATTTAGTGCATGGGTGTGTGAGTGTGACCATTTAGTCTGTGTGTGTGTGTGTGTGACCATTTAGTGTGTGTGTGTGTGTGTGTGTATGTGTGACCATTTAGTGTGTGTGTGTGTTTGTGTGTGTGTGACAATTTAGTGTGTGTGTGTGTGACCATTTAGTGTGTGTGTGACCATTTAGTGTGTGTGTGTGTGTGTGTGTTTGTGACCATTTAGTTTGTGTGTGTGTGTGTTTGACCATTTAGTGTGGGTGTGTGTGGGTGACCATTTAGTGTGGGTGTGTGTGTGTGTGACCATTTAGTGTGTGTGTGTGTTTGTGACTGTTTTGTGTGGGTGTGTGTGACCATTTAGAGTGTGTTTGTGTTTGACCATTTAGTGTGTGTGTGTGTGACCATTTAGTTTGTGTTTGTGTGTGTGTGTGTGACCATTTAGTGTGGGTGTGTGTGTGTGACCATTTAGTGTGGGTGTGTGGGTGACCATTTAGTGTGGGTGTGTGTGGGTGACCATTTAGTGTGGGTGTGTGTGTGTGACCAAGTAGTGTGTGTGTGTGTGTGACCATTTAGTGTGGGTGTGTGTGGGTGACCATTTAGTGTGGGTGTGTGTGTGACCATTTAGTGTGTGTGTGTGTGACCATTTAGTGTGTGTTTGTGTGTGTGACCATTTAGTGTGGGTGTGTGTGTGACCATTTAGTGTGGGTGTGTGTGTGACCATTTAGTGTGGGTGTGTGAGTGTGACCATTTAGTATGTGTGTGTGTGTGACCATCTAGTGTGGGTATGTGTGTGTGACCATTTAGTGTGTGTGTGACCATTTAGTGTGGGTGTGTGTGTGTGACCATTTTGTGTGGGTGTGTGTGTGACCATTTAGTGTGTGGGTGTGTGTGTGACCATTTAGTGTGGGTATGTGTGTGTGACCATTTAGTGTGGGGTGTGTGCGTGGGTGACCATTTAGTGTGGGTGTGTGTGTGTGACCATTTAGTGTGGGTGTGTGTGTGACCATTTAGTGTGTGTGTGTGTGTGTGTGTGTGTGTGTGACCATTTAGTGTGTGTGTGTGTGTGTGACCACTTAGTGTGTGTGTGACCTTTTGGTGTGTGTGCGTGTGTGTGTGTGTGACCATTTTGTGTGTGTGTGTGTGTGACAATTTAGTGTGGGTGTGTGTGTGTGACCATCTAGTGTGGGCATGTGTGTGTGACCATTTAGTGTGTGTGTGACCATTTAGTGTGGGTGTGTGTGTGTGACCATTTTGTGTGGGTGTGTGTGTGACCATTTGGTGTGTGGTTGTGTGTGTGACCATTTAGTGTGTGTGTGACCATTTAGTGTGGGTGTGTGTGGGTGACCATTTAGTTGTGGGTGTGTGTGTGACCATTTAGTGTGAGTGTGTGTGGGTGACCATTTCGTGTGTGTGTGTTTGTGACCACTTAGTGTGGGTGTGTGTGGGTGACCATTTAGTGCATGGGTGTGTGAGTGTGACCATTTAGTCTGTGTGTGTGTGTGTGTGACCATTTAGTGTGTGTGTGTGTGTGTGTGTATGTGTGACCATTTAGTGTGTGTGTGTGTTTGTGTGTGTGTGACAATTTAGTGTGTGTGTGTGTGACCATTTAGTGTGTGTGTGACCATTTAGTGTGTGTGTGTGTGTGTGTGTTTGTGACCATTTAGTTTGTGTGTGTGTGTGTTTGACCATTTAGTGTGGGTGTGTGTGGGTGACCATTTAGTGTGGGTGTGTGTGTGTGTGACCATTTAGTGTGTGTGTGTGTTTGTGACTGTTTTGTGTGGGTGTGTGTGACCATTTAGAGTGTGTTTGTGTTTGACCATTTAGTGTGTGTGTGTGTGACCATTTAGTTTGTGTTTGTGTGTGTGTGTGTGACCATTCAGTGTGGGTGTGTGTGTGTCTGTGCGTGTGACCATTTATTGTGTGTGTGTGTGTGTGACCATTTAGTGTGGGTGTGTGTGGGTGACCATTTAGTGTGTGTGTGTTTGTGACCACTTAGTGTGGGTGTGTGTGGGTGACCATTTAGTGATGGGTGTGTGAGTGTGACCATTTAGTCTGTGGGTGTGTGTGTGACCATTTAGTGTGGGTGTGTGAGTGTGACCATTTAGTATGTGTGTGTGTGTGACCATCTAGTGTGGGTATGTGTGTGTGACCATTTAGTGTGTGTGTGACCATTTAGTGTGGGTGTGTGTGTGTGACCATTTTGTGTGGGTGTGTGTGTGACCATTTAGTGTGTGGGTGTGTGTGTGACCATTTAGTGTGGGTATGTGTGTGTGACCATTTAGTGTGGGGTGTGTGCGTGGGTGACCATTTAGTGTGGGTGTGTGTGTGTGACCATTTAGTGTGGGTGTGTGTGTGACCATTTAGTGTGTGTGTGTGTGTGTGTGTGTGTGTGTGTGTGTGATCATTTAGTGTGTGTGTGTGTGACCACTTAGTGTGTGTGTGACATTTTGGTGTGTGTGCGTGTGTGTGTGTGTGACCATTTTGTGTGTGTGTGTGTGTGTGACCATTTAGTGTGGGTGTGTGTGTGTGACCATCTAGTGTGGGCATGTGTGTGTGACCATTTAGTGTGTGTGTGACCATTTAGTGTGGGTGTGTGTGTGTGACCATTTTGTGTGGGTGTGTGTGTGACCATTTGGTGTGTGGTTGTGTGTGTGACCATTTAGTGTGTGTGTGACCATTTAGTGTGGGTATGTGTGTGTGACCATTTTGTGTGGGTGTGTGCATGGGTGACCATTTAGTGTGGGTGTGTGTGTGTGTGACCATTTAGTGTGAGTGTGTGTGTGACCATTTAGTGTGTGTGTGTGTGTGTGTGTGTGTGTTGGTGACCATATAGTGTGTGTGTGTGTGTGTGACCATTTAATGTGGGTGTGTGTGTGTGACCGTTTAGTGTGGGTATGTGTGGGTGACCATTAGTGTGGGTGTGTATGGGTGACCATTTAGTGTGGGTGTGTGTGTGTGTGTGTGTCACCATTTAGTGTGTGTGTGTGTGTGTGTGTGAACATTTAGTATGGGTGTGTTTGTGTGTGTGTGTGTGTGTGTGTGTGTGTGCATGTGTGTTTGTGACCATTTAGTGTGTGTGTGTGTGACCATTTAGTGTGTGTGTGTGTGTGTGTGTGACCATTTAGTGTGGTTGTGTGTGTCGGTGTGACCATTTAGTTTGTGTGTGTGTGTGAGTGACCATTTAGTGTGTGTCTGTGTGTGTGACCATTTAGCGTCTGTGTGTGTGTGTGCGTGTGACCATTTAGTGTGTGTGTGTGTGTGACCATTTAGTTTGTGTTTGTGTGTGTGTGTGTGACCATTCAGTGTGGGTGTGTGTGTGTGTGTGCGTGTGACCATTTATTGTGTGTGTGTGTGTGTGTGACCATTTAGTGTGGGTGTGTGTGGGTGACCATTTAGTGTGTGTGTGTTTGTGACCACTTAGTGTGGGTGTGTGTGGGTGACCATTTAGTGATGGGTGTGTGAGTGTGACCATTTAGTGTGTGTGTGTTTGTGACCACTTAGTGTGGGTGTGTGTGGGTGACCATTTAGTGATGGGTGTGTGAGTGTGACCATTTAGTCTGTGGGTGTGTGTGTGACCATTTAGTGTGTGTGAGTGTGTATGTGTGACCATTTAGTGTGGGTGTGTGTGTGTGTGACAATTTAGTGTGTGTGTGTGTGACCATTTAGTGTGGGTGTGTGTGTGTGACCATTTAGTGTGGGTGTGTGGGTGACCATTTAGTGTGGGTGTGTGTGGGTGACCATTTAGTGTGGGTGTGTGTGTGTGACCATTTAGTGTGTGTGTGTGTGTGACCATTTAGTGTGTGTGTGACCATTTAGTGTGGGTGTGTGTGTGTGACCATTTTGTGTGGGTGTGTGTGTGACCATTTAGTGTGTGGGTGTGTGTGTGACCATTTAGTGTGGGTATGTGTGTGTGACCATTTAGTGTGGGGTGTGTGCGTGGGTGACCATTTAGTGTGGGTGTGTGTGTGTGACCATTTAGTGTGGGTGTGTGTGTGACCATTTAGTGTGTGTGTGTGTGTGTGTGTGTGTGTGTGTGTGACCATTTAGTGTGTGTGTGTGTGTGTGTGACCACTTAGTGTGTGTGTGACCTTTTGGTGTGTGTGCGTGTGTGTGTGTGTGACCATTTTGTGTGTGTGTGTGTGTGACCATTTAGTGTGGGTGTGTGTGTGTGACCATCTAGTGTGGGCATGTGTGTGTGACCATTTAGTGTGTGTGTGACCATTTAGTATGGGTGTGTGTGTGTGACCATTTTGTGTGGGTGTGTGTGTGACCATTTGGTGTGTGGTTGTGTGTGTGACCATTTAGTGTGTGTGTGACCATTTAGTGTGGGTATGTGTGTGTGACCATTTTGTGTGGGTGTGTGCATGGGTGACCATTTAGTGTGGGTGTGTGTGTGTGTGACCATTTAGTGTGAGTGTGTGTGTGACCATTTAGTGTGTGTGTGTGTGTGTGTGTGTGTTGGTGACCATTTAGTGTGTGTGTGTGTGTGTGACCATTTAGTGTGGGTGTGTGTGTGTGACCATTTAGTGTGGGTGTGTGTGTGTGACCGTTTAGTGTGGGTATGTGTGGGTGACCATTAGTGTGGGTGTGTATGGGTGACCATTTAGTGTGGGTGTGTGTGTGTGTGTGTGTCACCATTTAGTGTGTGTGTGTGTGTGTGTGAACATTTAGTATGGGTGTGTTTGTGTGTGTGTGTGTGTGTGTGTGTGTGTGTGTGTGTGTGCATGTGTGTTTGTGACCATTTAGTGTGTGTGTGTGTGACCATTTAGTGTGTGTGTGTGTGTGTGTGACCATTTAGTGTGGTTGTGTGTGTCGGTGTGACCATTTAGTTTGTGTGTGTGTGTGAGTGACCATTTAGTGTGTGTCTGTGTGTGTGACCATTTAGCGTCTCTGTGTGTGTGTGCGTGTGACCATTTAGTGTGTGTGTGTGTGACCATTTAGTTTGTGTTTGTGTGTGTGTGTGTGACCATTCAGTGTGGGTGTGTGTGTGTGTGTGCGTGTGACCATTTATTGTGTGTGTGTGTGTGTGACCATTTAGTGTGGGTGTGTGTGGGTGACCATTTAGTGTGTGTGTGTTTGTGACCACTTAGTGAGGGTGTGTGTGGGTGACCATTTGGTGATGGGTGTGTGAGTGTGACCATTTAGTCTGTGGGTGTGTGTGTGACCATTTAGTGTGTGTGAGTGTGTATGTGTGACCATTTAGTGTGGGTGTGTGTTTGTGTGACAATTTAGTGTGTGTGTGTGTGACCATTTAGTGTGGGTGTGTGTGTGTGTGACAATTTAGTGTGTGTGTGTGTGACCATTTAGTGTGGGTGTGTGTGTGTGACCATTTAGTGTGTGTGTGTGTGACCATTTAGTGTGTGTGTGTGTGTGTGTGTGACCATTTAGTGTGGTTGTGTGTGTCGGTGTGACCATTTAGTTTGTGTGTGTGTGTGAGTGACCATTTAGTGTGTGTCTGTGTGTGTGACCATTTAGCGTCTGTGTGTGTGTGTGCGTGTGACCATTTAGTGTGTGTGTGTGTGACCATTTAGTTTGTGTTTGTGTGTGTGTGTGTGACCATTCAGTGTGGGTGTGTGTGTGTGTGTGCGTGTGACCATTTATTGTGTGTGTGTGTGTGTGACCATTTAGTGTGGGTGTGTGTGGGTGACCATTTAGTGTGTGTGTGTTTGTGACCACTTAGTGTGGGTGTGTGTGTGTGACCATTTAGTGATGGGTGTGTGAGTGTGACCATTTAGTGTGTGTGTGTTTGTGACCACTTAGTGTGGGTGTGTGTGGGTGACCATTTAGTGATGGGTGTGTGAGTGTGACCATTTAGTCTGTGGGTGTGTGTGTGACCATTTAGTGTGTGTGAGTGTGTATGTGTGACCATTTAGTGTGGGTGTGTGTGTGTGTGACAATTTAGTGTGTGTGTGTGTGACCATTTAGTGTGGGTGTGTGGGTGACCATTTAGTGTGGGTGTGTGTGGGTGACCATTTAGTGTGGGTGTGTGTGTGTGACCATTTAGTGTGTGTGTGTGTGTGACCATTTAGTGTGGGTGTGTGTGGGTGACCATTTAGTGTGGGTGTGTGTGTGACCATTTAGTGTGTGTGTGTGTGACCATTTAGTGTGTGTTTGTGTGTGTGACCATTTAGTGTGGGTGTGTGTGTGACCATTTAGTGTGTGTGTGTGTGTGACCATTTAGTGTGGGTGTGTGAGTGTGACCATTTAGTATGTGTGTGTGTGTGACCATCTAGTGTGGGTATGTGTGTGTGACCATTTAGTGTGTGTGTGACCATTTAGTGTGGGTGTGTGTGTGTGACCATTTTGTGTGGGTGTGTGTGTGACCATTTAGTGTGTGGGTGTGTGTGTGACCATTTAGTGTGGGTATGTGTGTGTGACCATTTAGTGTGGGGTGTGTGCGTGGGTGACCATTTAGTGTGGGTGTGTGTGTGTGACCATTTAGTGTGGGTGTGTGTGTGACCATTTAGTGTGTGTGTGTGTGTGTGTGTGTGTGTGTGTGACCATTTAGTGTGTGTGTGTGTGTGTGTGACCACTTAGTGTGTGTGTGACCTTTTGGTGTGTGTGCGCGTGTGTGTGTGTGACCATTTTGTGTGTGTGTGTGTGTGACCATTTACTGTGGGTGTGTGTGTGTGACCATCTAGTGTGGGCATGTGTGTGTGACCATTTAGTGTGTGTGTGACCATTTAGTATGGGTGTGTGTGTGTGTGACCATTTTGTGTGGGTGTGTGTGTGACCATTTGGTGTGTGGTTGTGTGTGTGACCATTTAGTGTGTGTGTGACCATTTAGTGTGGGTATGTGTGTGTGACCATTTTGTGTGGGTGTGTGCATGGGTGACCATTAATTGTGGGTGTGTGTGTGTGTGACCATTTAGTGTGAGTGTGTGTGTGACCATTTAGTGTGTGTGTGTGTGTGTGTGTGTGTTGGTGACCATTTAGTGTGTGTGTGTGTGTGTGTGACCATTTAGTGTGGGTGTGTGTGTGTGACCATTTAGTGTGGGTGTGTGTGTGTGACCGTTTAGTGTGGGTATGTGTGGGTGACCATTAGTGTGGGTGTGTATGGGTGACCGTTTAGTGTGGGTGTGTGTGTGTGTGTCACCATTTAGTGTGTGTGTGTGTGTGTGTGAACATTTAGTATGGGTGTGTTTGTGTGTGTGTGTGTGTGTGTGTGTGTGTGTGTGTGTGCATGTGTGTTTGTGACCATTTAGTGTGTGTGTGTGTGACCATTTAGTGTGGGTGTGTGTGTGTGTGACAATTTAGTGTGTGTGTGTGTGACCATTTAGTGTGGGTGTGTGTGTGTGACCATTTAGTGTGTGTGTGTGTGACCATTTAGTGTGTGTGTGTGTGTGTGTGTGACCATTTAGTGTGGTTGTGTGTGTCGGTGTGACCATTTAGTTTGTGTGTGTGTGTGAGTGACCATTTAGTGTGTGTCTGTGTGTGTGACCATTTAGCGTCTGTGTGTGTGTGTGCGTGTGACCATTTAGTGTGTGTGTGTGTGTGACCATTTAGTTTGTGTTTGTGTGTGTGTGTGTGACCATTCAGTGTGGGTGTGTGTGTGTGTGTGCGTGTGACCATTTATTGTGTGTGTGTGTGTGTGACCATTTAGTGTGGGTGTGTGTGGGTGACCATTTAGTGTGTGTGTGTTTGTGACCACTTAGTGTGGGTGTGTGTGTGTGACCATTTAGTGATGGGTGTGTGAGTGTGACCATTTAGTGTGTGTGTGTTTGTGACCACTTAGTGTGGGTGTGTGTGGGTGACCATTTAGTGATGGGTGTGTGAGTGTGACCATTTAGTCTGTGGGTGTGTGTGTGACCATTTAGTGTGTGTGAGTGTGTATGTGTGACCATTTAGTGTGGGTGTGTGTGTGTGTGACAATTTAGTGTGTGTGTGTGTGACCATTTAGTGTGGGTGTGTGGGTGACCATTTAGTGTGGGTGTGTGTGGGTGACCATTTAGTGTGGGTGTGTGTGTGTGACCATTTAGTGTGTGTGTGTGTGTGACCATTTAGTGTGGGTGTGTGTGGGTGACCATTTAGTGTGGGTGTGTGTGTGACCATTTAGTGTGTGTGTGTGTGACCATTTAGTGTGTGTTTGTGTGTGTGACCATTTAGTGTGGGTGTGTGTGTGACCATTTAGTGTGTGTGTGTGTGTGACCATTTAGTGTGGGTGTGTGAGTGTGACCATTTAGTATGTGTGTGTGTGTGACCATCTAGTGTGGGTATGTGTGTGTGACCATTTAGTGTGTGTGTGACCATTTAGTGTGGGTGTGTGTGTGTGACCATTTTGTGTGGGTGTGTGTGTGACCATTTAGTGTGTGGGTGTGTGTGTGACCATTTAGTGTGGGTATGTGTGTGTGACCATTTAGTGTGGGGTGTGTGCGTGGGTGACCATTTAGTGTGGGTGTGTGTGTGTGACCATTTAGTGTGGGTGTGTGTGTGACCATTTAGTGTGTGTGTGTGTGTGTGTGTGTGTGTGTGTGACCATTTAGTGTGTGTGTGTGTGTGTGTGACCACTTAGTGTGTGTGTGACCTTTTGGTGTGTGTGCGCGTGTGTGTGTGTGACCATTTTGTGTGTGTGTGTGTGTGACCATTTACTGTGGGTGTGTGTGTGTGACCATCTAGTGTGGGCATGTGTGTGTGACCATTTAGTGTGTGTGTGACCATTTAGTATGGGTGTGTGTGTGTGACCATTTTGTGTGGGTGTGTGTGTGACCATTTGGTGTGTGGTTGTGTGTGTGACCATTTAGTGTGTGTGTGACCATTTAGTGTGGGTATGTGTGTGTGACCATTTTGTGTGGGTGTGTGCATGGGTGACCATTTAGTGTGGGTGTGTGTGTGTGTGACCATTTAGTGTGAGTGTGTGTGTGACCATTTAGTGTGTGTGTGTGTGTGTGTGTGTGTGTTGGTGACCATTTAGTGTGTGTGTGTGTGTGTGACCATTTAGTGTGGGTGTGTGTGTGTGACCATTTAGTGTGGGTGTGTGTGTGTGACCGTTTAGTGTGGGTATGTGTGGGTGACCATTAGTGTGGGTGTGTATGGGTGACCGTTTAGTGTGGGTGTGTGTGTGTGTGTCACCATTTAGTGTGTGTGTGTGTGTGTGTGAACATTTAGTATGGGTGTGTTTGTGTGTGTGTGTGTGTGTGTGTGTGTGTGTGTGTGCATGTGTGTTTGTGACCATTTAGTGTGTGTGTGTGTGACCATTTAGTGTGTGTGTGTGTGTGTGTGTGACCATTTAGTGTGGTTGTGTGTGTCGGTGTGACCATTTAGTTTGTGTGTGTGTGTGAGTGACCATTTAGTGTGTGTCTGTGTGTGTGACCATTTAGCGTCTGTGTGTGTGTGTGCGTGTGACCATTTAGTCTGTGTGTGTGTGACCATTTAGTTTGAGTTTGTGTGTGTGTGTGTGACCATTCAGTGTGGGTGTGTGTGTGTGTGTGCGTGTGACCATTTATTGTGTGTGTGTGTGTGTGACCATTTAGTGTGGGTGTGTGTGTGTGACCATTTAGTGTGGGTGTGTGTGGGTGACCATTTAGTGTGTGTGTGTTTGTGACCACTTAGTGTGGGTGTGTGTGGGTGACCATTTAGTGATGGGTGTGTGAGTGTGACCATTTAGTCTGTGGGTGTGTGTGTGACCATTTAGTGTGTGTGAGTGTGTATGTGTGACCATTTAGTGTGGGTGTGTGTGTGTGTGACAATTTAGTGTGTGTGTGTGTGACCATTTAGTGTGGGTGTGTGTGTGTGACCATTTAGTGTGGGTGTGTGGGTGACCATTTAGTGTGGGTGTGTGTGGGTGACCATTTAGTGTGGGTGTGTGTGTGTGACCATTTAGTGTGTGTGTGTGTGTGACCATTTAGTGTGGGTGTGTGTGGGTGACCATTTAGTGTGGGTGTGTGTGTGACCATTTAGTGTGTGTGTGTGTGTGACCATTTAGTGTGGGTGTGTGTGTGACCATTTAGTGTGTGTGTGTGTGTGACCATTTAGTGTGGGTGTGTGAGTGTGACCATTTAGTATGTGTGTGTGTGTGACCATCTAGTGTGGGTATGTGTGTGTGACCATTTAGTGTGTGTGTGACCATTTAGTGTGGGTGTGTGTGTGTGACCATTTTGTGTCGGTGTGTGTGTGACCATTTAATGTGTGGGTGTGTGTGTGACCATTTAGTGTGGGTATGTGTGTGTGACCATTTAGTGTGGTTGTGTGTGTCGGTGTGACCATTTAGTTTGTGTGTGTGTGTGAGTGACCATTTAGTGTGTGTCTGTGTGTGTGACCATTTAGTGTCTGTGTGTGTGTGTGCGTGTGACCATTTAGTCTGTGTGTGTGTGACCATTTAGTTTGAGTTTGTGTGTGTGTGTGTGACCATTCAGTGTGGGTGTGTGTGTGTGTGTGCGTGTGACCATTTATTGTGTGTGTGTGTGTGTGACCATTTAGTGTGGGTGTGTGTGTGTGACCATTTAGTGTGGGTGTGTGTGGGTGACCATTTAGTGTGTGTGTGTTTGTGACCACTTAGTGTGGGTGTGTGTGGGTGACCATTTAGTGATGGGTGTGTGAGTGTGACCATTTAGTCTGTGGGTGTGTGTGTGACCATTTAGTGTGTGTGAGTGTGTATGTGTGACCATTTAGTGTGGGTGTGTGTGTGTGTGACTATTTAGTGTGTGTGTGTGTGACCATTTAGTGTGGGTGTGTGTGTGTGACCATTTAGTGTGGGTGTGTGGGTGACCATTTAGTGTGGGTGTGTGTGGGTGACCATTTAGTGTGGGTGTGTGTGTGTGACCATTTAGTGTGTGTGTGTGTGTGACCATTTAGTGTGGGTGTGTGTGGGTGACCATTTAGTGTGGGTGTGTGTGTGACCATTTAGTGTGTGTGTGTGTGTGACCATTTAGTGTGGGTGTGTGTGTGACCATTTAGTGTGTGTGTGTGTGTGACCATTTAGTGTGGGTGTGTGAGTGTGACCATTTAGTATGTGTGTGTGTGTGACCATCTAGTGTGGGTATGTGTGTGTGACCATTTAGTGTGT